>NC_072473.1:98027028-98327028 GCF_027574615.1 Eptesicus fuscus
AATATATATTTTTTAAAATACCCTGCAAATGTATATGCATGGTTTTATAACCTCGGTCTATATTTACTGTTATATTGTCATTTTACCATGTTTCACCTTTGATTTTTCTCAGCCCAAAGGAGTTTACACAAAAAGAGGAGGCAATATACTGTTTTTATTTCATCTATATCACGTTAAGCTGTTGGCACTTTATTCATTCCATTTATTTGAATAGTTATATATCGTCCTTGCTTCATTGAGTTATGTTACTTGTGCATTCTGTATAGCATTTATTTTGTTTGGCAATTTACATTGTGTTTAACCTAGGATTCAGATGCATCTGAGCATATTTGGAGGGCCTTTCAGGGAGAACTTCCAGGGATTCATTTATCATGAAAGATTCAGAATCCTCTTGGAAGGAATTCATCCCAAGGCAAGATAGATTTCAGGTACATGATTGTTTGAGTGGACAATATGAGTGATAGAAAACATGCTGTACTCAGCTTCATCCTTTCCTTCTGGGGCTGAAAAATAATGTCATCTAAAGCTTCTACCAGCTCTAAGTGCTCACTTTTTTCTCCTAGGTGCACTAACCCTTTATTCTAAACCTTGAGCAGAGCCCTATGTTAGAAGCTAAGTCCAGTGGGTCATAATAAATGTGAGAAGTCCTCAAAAGGTTGAATGGATTCTTTAAGCAGGGCTGAAAATCTGCATGTTATTACCTGCTGCTGGAACAGCCGAAGGCAATTCACCCAACCTGATGGTCCTTTACTGTTTACCAAACCTTACCTTTGATATGTATATCTGCTTTTCTAGAGGGAAAAATATGTGAATAAAAAGCCCTGGGTGTGGAGATTCTAGGAGTTTAGTCTAGAACTAAGTTTCCATCTGGCACCCCAAAATGCCTTCCAAATTCAAATTTTTTTTTCTCTAGCCTCTTCATTCATTTATGCACAGCCCCTTCTCCAGATTCCTGAACTCTAGCAGATGCTGGGAAAGACCCTGGCAGTCCTTTGCTTCAGGCCTTTCTTTCCCTTCTCTCTTCTGCTCTTTCCCTTCCACAAGTCCAGCAGTTCCTGCCCTATGCTATGTTCCTCTACAGCTTTGGTTAGATAGAAGTGACAGAAGACATTAAAAATGTATGCTAGTCATCACCCTCATCCTTTTAGAACTTACTCAGCATATGAAAGAGACTACCACAAGATACAGATTTTAAATCAAGGTTTCCTCTAATGCCAAGCATTTGTTTACCACCTTCACAATTTTGCCCATACCTGTTATATTAACTGTATTATAATTTGCTTAACATTTTATTTTTAATCAACTCATGACTAATATCTCCACGTACTCTTATTTTGTTCTAAGAGTAATACCTATGAAATCGTAGTTTTGGTGTACTAGGTATAGTTTTAGAATATGTATAAATATATATAATATACATACAAAGGCACCTAACTATTTAAAAAGTAGCATAACAAACCAACAGGGAGATATTTAGAGTGGGCATATTTTTCCTTTCAAATAAACTGGATGGCATTGCAACTATGTATTTAATTTACTAATGGGAACAAGGGTTTCTTTTTTCTTACGTTTCCTACCATCTACCTTAATTCATAAATGACTATAATTGATAGAGTATGTTTATGTTTTGAAGTAAGCCATTTTAAAGCCTTTCTTAGCACTAACAAATAGCCATTCTTATAAAGAAAAGAGTGGTTAGCATCATCTCATTTTATCTAAAAGTCAAAATGATATGTTATAAAATAGTACCTGGGCAGGTATTTTGAAAGATTGTTCATCAAAAAAGGTTATTGATTCTGAAGCCTTTAAAATAAAAGTTCAGATATCAGATTTTTAAGGTTTTAAAAATAATCAATATTGATATTTAGAGTTTAAAAGAGAAAGAAGTGTTATTACAAGTAGATTTTCTTGGGCAACTAATAATAAAAAGGATAAAGATATCCAAGACTGAAGGAAAACTATTTGGCCATAAAAACCTTCAACAAAATCCCCACTGCAAGTCATTGTACAGACTTTTTCAGAGTGTCACCAAATAGATGAGATCATTTCTAACCATTTAATCCAAAATATTTAATCATATTAGTAGATATGTAGTATTAAACTGTGTTAGCTATTGGAGTTTATAGGGTGGCCTTACAAATTCAGACAGGGCGGGGTAAGGGCATGTGCTGAGGGGTGGGGGCAGCCAGGGAGAGGTCAATGGGGGAAAAAGGAGACTTATGTAATACTTTAAAACAATAAAGACTTTAAATTTAAAAAATTCAGGATAGAGATAAAGATGTATTGAATTATTCTCCCTTTCTGGGGAGACAACATGATATCATATACAAGTCTTGAATCTCAAATTTAATAACCATGTTATCTTAAATCACTTCAACATTGTATACCTTAGTTTTATTGGTTATAAAATGAGAATAATAATTCTTCTTTAGGTATTTTGTAACATAAATGTATATTCAATAGTTCTATAAAGTGCTATATACATCTACAAGTCAGTTATAGAGGCCTCTATTCCAGTCCAAAGTTAGGTAATTTATGTGAAATCTCACTGACAAGAGAGGCGATACCACTTTCCTCTACACTATTTATTTATGTTATACATAATTCTGTCATTCAGTATATTGTACTTCATGTTTCTGGCAGGAGAGGAGAGTGAGGAAGGAGTTAAGCACATTTTTTTCTAGTATGTTCTAATTCCTTGGGAACAGTTTCTCTGTATTATTTCTCTATACGTGGTGACTGGCAAAATATTTGTTGAACCTCTTGGTACATTTTCACTATGAGTTAGAGGAATATAGATTTAAAGGAAAACAATAAAATTGTATCAAAATATTTTATTTAAAAATTTTTCTCATCTTCCAATATAATACACTGGTATGAAGTAGAGAACCTTAAATGTATTTATAGACTGTTACTACTTGATTAAGAAAAATTGACCTGGTGCCCATCAGCAGATGAGTGGATTAAAAAACTCTGGTACATCTACACAATGGTATACTATGCAGCTGTAAAAAAGAAAGAACTCTTACCATTTGCAACAGCATGGATGGACCTAGAGAGCATTATGCTAAGGGAAATAAGTCAGTCAGAGAAAGATAAGTATCACATGATCTCACTTATATGTGGAATCTAATGAACAACATAATCTAATGAACAAAAATAGACCCAGAGACACAGAAACATTGAACAGACTTTCAAATCTTAGAGAGAAGGTAGGGGAGGTTGGAGGGGGAGAAGAGATCAACCAATGAACTCATATGCATATATGCATAACCCATAGACACAGATAATAGGGTGGCGAAGGCTGGGGTGAAGGGGGCGGGAGAGGGCAAAGGGGGAAAAATGGGGACATATGTAATACTTTCAACAATAAAGATTTATTTTAAAAAGAAAAGAAATATCAAAAAAATAAAAGAAAGAAAAATTGACCTGGAATGAGTTCTCACTATAATGAGTATTCTGATACTCATTTAAATAAAGTTAATAGAGACAAGACTCTTCTTTTTGTATAATAACAATAATTATAATTAATAATTGCACATACATTATAGCTAAACAATTTGAATACATTTACTTAAGAGCCCTTGTACACAGAAAAAACATTAATGTGAATAAAAAGTCAGAAGTCTCAGAAGACTTTCAAATGAAACATAATTGAGAGATTATTAAAGAAAGTATTTAAAAAATGCTTTTCAAATTAATTTCTTATTCTGTAGTAGTTTATTTTATTTTCTGATCTACAGATTTATCGAAGGCTTGCTTATATACAGTTGATTATCAATTTGCTTGTTAGCTCAAATTGCTCATAATTTGCATTCTTTCTTAGCTTAATGCCAACATTATGCAGTGGACCTTGCCTATTTTAAGTGGTTTTCACATCATAATTTCTCTTTTATGTTTTTGTTAAAGATATTTCACTTTTTTCTCTTTATCTGTTATTATATTTTTAAATATATTTTATTGATTTCAGAGAAAAAGGGAAAGGGAGAGAAAGATAGAAATATCAATGATGAGAGAGAATCATTGATTGGCTGCCTCCTGCAGGCCCCCCACTAGCCCAAAACTCAGGCAAGTGCCCTGGCCAGGAATAGAACCGTGACCTCCAGGTTCATAGGTCGATGCTCAACCACTGGGCCACGCCAGCTGGGCTGTTAATATATTTTAAGGTAAATGCTTCACAGTTATTCTACTTTCAAATGATCACATGCTGATGAGTTTGTGCAAAATTTAAAAAACAAAGAGTTTTATATTGGCATCATTCTGGAGTTTAGGATTTCTCCTTATTTTTGTCATATCAGTTGAGACTGGCCTGTATTTATTATAGTCAACATATATAACTTGCCCGTGTGATCTACATGTATCTCTGACCAAAGAGTCAAATGTAGAGTATTAATGTGCATTCTTACTCTTGAATAATTGCCATGAAATACTGTAATTTCAGAAAAAAAGGAAATCTTAATGTTGTAGTCATTTTTTACTCCAGGGGGCGGTATAAAATAAGAAATGATAAGGCCTTACTTACTTGCAGTGTACATGTAATTATCAAAGCCAGAGGGAAGTGATGGATTTTATTAAAACAACCAGGATTTCAGTGTGTAATTTATATCTATCTGAGATGGCTCTTTAAATGTGGAAGCCAGAGTGTCTATTTGAATCCTCATGGCAGGCTGATAACTGCTTACCTGCCATGTCTGTGTTCTCATCCGCAAATCGTGTATGATTTTAACACCGACAATGTGGTTCCTTTAAAGGACTTTAAAAAAATATCTATATTTCAAGTGGAACTTTCTTTATTCATACATTCATACACATTACACATGAAAAGGCAGCTCATAAATGTACATATCACATAGACAGTCAAAGATAAGTTGTTAGCGTACCATAATGGGAATATACTTAAGCAGGTGATATACTAAAATGGTGGTAACAAAAACTATTTATTAAATCTCTACTTAATTTCAGGCTCTGTGCTGGGAGATTTATATATTAAATCTCATTTAACCTTGTAACAAAATCCCATTTTTACAAATAATGAAATTGAATCTCAGTAATTCACCCAAAGAATGCCAGCCAGCAAATGGCTAAAGAGAATTCAAAAACGTATGTTCTATTTACTATGATAACCTATATGCCTAGCCATACATGACATATACTTTGTGCAAGAAGAAATAAATACCAGTAGGAAACAGGCTTTATTATCCCATTATGTGTCTGTTTTAGTGCTACAGCAGTTATTTTAAAAGACTCAGTTTTTCCCAGCCACCATGACGCAGTGGTTAAGCATCAACCTATGAACCAGGAGGTCACATGGTTCGATTCCCAGACAGGGTACATGCCCAGGTTTTGAGCTCGATCCCCAGTGTGGGGCATGCAGGAGGCGGCAAATCAATGATTCTCTCTCATCGTTGATGTTTCTATCTCTCTCTCCCTTTCCCTTCCTTTCTGAAATCAATAAAATATATTTTAAACAAAGACTCTTGGTTTTTGTTTGAGATTAATTTTACTACATTAATCTTTAGTCTGCATTTGCTAAAAATCACTTCTTCAGACTAATGGATTTTAAAAGAATACCTTGCTCGACTCTGAAAGCAATTCTTGTTCCATAACATAGGCTCTTATGTTCAATACATGGGGTCTGGTTCCACAGGCTAGAATTACTTGAATCATCATATTAGAAAGACATGCAAAGAGCCTCTTTGGCTGACCAGCCAAAGAATTAATATCTGGCTATTACTATCCTATGATCAGTCATTTACATATCCTGCCATATTTACTTCACAGAAAAATGCTAAGGACATCTGAGAGGATAAGCACTTGAAGTTATTTTAATTAAAAAATAAAGCAAACTGAGATCCACCTTTATTTTTACCTTCACAGTACCAAAGGTCACATACAGTGATGATATGGATGGAGTGGATTAAATTAGGAATTAAGATTGATAAATGGTGATTGCAAATCCCTGAAGAACATGTGGGTTAAGCTATAAAAAAGTAATCATTGGTTAGGCTTATGTGCATGCAGACAACAGGGGGGTGAGGGCATGAGTGAGGGGTGGGGGGCAATGAAGAGATAAGGACACATATGTAATACTTTAATCAATAAAGAAATAAAAAATAAAATAAAGTCAAAGTCTAAAAAAAACTAACCAACATTAATAAATATTGTAAAATGCTTATCAGTTGTTAGATGTGATATAGACCATAAAGTTCACTTATTCTAACTTCCTCTTTTTATACATGTAGAAACTGATCCATGAAAAGCTTCAAATTGCTGATATATGTGATGTGTGACATCATTCCATAAGAGGAACTATTTGCATGACCTTGATAATCCAACTCCCAAACCTAGATTATAATTGTCAGTTATATATTACTAGTCCATATATATGTGTAACAGAAATTTTTAAAGGGGCTCCTTACCTCACAATGTGTAAAGATAATATAATGATTGAAAATAAAGCAGAGTTCAGGTAATAGTTTAAAATTCTCCTTCAACAGGAAGTGCTAAAACCCTGAGGGAAATGTAGCTTCCTTTTTTGCTCCTTAAATTTTTTTCTCAGATTCTTCATCCAGGTACTGCTTAACATCCTTTTAAATTCCACACTTTGGGGTCTCACTGGCTATCTTGGAATGATCTCTTTCTTGTACTAGGACCTTAATTACTAATTGCAGAGGACTTTTGGTCTCTTTTGCATCTGGAATTGTTTAAAGTTCAGATTTTTAAACAACAACTCTTCCTCAATTAATTCTAAAGAAGCCTGTTTTCCTCTAAATTGGATCTGCAAGATGACTTCTCATTACCCAGGAAATAGCTTATCTCTCTATTTGTATGGGTCTGCAGATTTCTGCTTCTCTGAACCTCTCCCTCTGCTGCTGGTGAGTTCTCCCTACTGAGATAGTTGATGGGAGACTGTTTTGATTGTAATATTCCTTTCTTTTAGTGGGTAGCCTAACATCTAGATTGGAAACTGATCTATAAAATATCCTCCAGTGGAAAGAGACATAGACCCTATAGTACTTTATATAAATACAACTCCATGTGCTCTGGCTATAGCAGGCTTGAAATTTACTCTGAAAACATTTAATTTCTAGTTTGTATAATAAACTTTAAGATTTTAACTATTCATAACTCTTAAGTTTATTTTTAGTATCACCTGAATGAATAAAAGCATTCAGAAAGGAACTCCTGTGCCTTCTCAGCACTTAATGGCCCATACAACTTGTCTGTATACATATATTCTCCACCTCTATCAAAGAACAATAGAAACACTATCATTGCTATTAAAGGTCCTCTTCTCCACTTATCTGCATCCCATCCCTTCTTGCACATTCAAGAACAATAGACCCTTGAGACATTGAAGATTGCAGCAGAGTATGTGGATCTTGCACTCACTTCCTCCCAGAACCAAACTGGAATTACAACTAAAATATAGAGCAATCAACCGGTATAACCAACTGAACTATCTGAAGATAAAGCTTATAACCAAGGATTTGCAGAAGCCACATTGAGACTGGTAGAAAGGGCAGAGAAGCAAAATGGGCTGGCCCTGCTTCCACTGGTGGCAACTGAGATTCTGGCAGGATATCTCAGCTGCAAAGGTTACTCCTGAGAAATGTGGCGTTTCAACGCAAGCCAGGCTCTCCAGCCCAGAGCACCAGTGCCCAGAAGAGGCACCCACATAACATCAGGCTGTGAAAGTCAGTGGGGATTATATCCACCAGGGAGAAAGAGACACAGGCACCCTCTTAAAGGGCCAAAGCACAAAATCTTGTTAGCAGCTACTGGGCTCCAGAGGAGGGAGGGTGGAACAGACTACAGTCATATGATGACAGATTCTGGTGTTTGGCTCTAGGGAAAGAGCCGAAGAGACAGCCATCATGATCCCTGTGCTGAGTCCCTCTTCCAGACTGCAGATGCCATCTTTCTTGGGTGAAGCACTCTCATCCATACCACATCAACCTGAGAAATGCAATAGCCCTACCTCTGGGCTCGCTCTCACTCCACCCTGTGGAACTTGCATACTGCTTATTTATACCATGTCTATCCATATATCCATCCTTCTTTCCAGATATATATATTTTAAAAGACTTTTAAATCATTTAGGATAATGAATATTTCCTAAATCTCTAATCTTGATCAGAAAAGAAGCAGATTATTCCTTATTTAGGCTTCTAGGACATTAGAATGGAATCTTATAGTATCTTAAACCACTGTACATTTGACTCTTAATATTCACAGAAATCAAAAATTTAAATTGTGTTTTAAAGCTGGTACTCATACACAATGACCGATAATGTAATAGTGGGTAACAAAGGAGCTAGATTAAAATGAATTTCAGCATATAATTGAAGATGTTTAGTCTAAACTAGAAGCAATGGAAGATCTAAACATTGTAATTAATAAAGATGTTAGGGAAATAACCACAGTTGATTTTATTCTTCTTTTGGTGGACAATGATGGCCATTGTCACTTTTTCACCTTTAATTATTCTGTTTCACTGCTAATTGACACTTGTACTAGTGAGTAGTGAGGGAGAAGTATAAATGACAGTATCCAAATTGATTTAAGTCATGCAATGAAGTATTTTATTGCTAATTAATTCATAGAATCATAGAATATATATATAATAAAAGCATAATATGCAAATAGACTGAACTACCAAACAGCAGAATGACCATCCAGACGACCTTCCAGATGACCACACTATGACACTCACTGGTGCCAGGCCAGCCAAGGTGGGTGCAATGTGATTGGTTGAGGGGTTCTGCCATCGCCCCATAATTGCCCCACAGAGGGAGGCCCAGACCACCCTCTGCGGGGCGGTCAATCGCAGAGCCCCGGCTGGGTGGGCGGGATTCCCTCTGGTGGGCGATTGATCTGGGGGCCCTGCGATTGATTGCCCCACAGAGGGAGGCCAAGGCCACTGGACAGCGATGCTGTGGTGGGAGTGCTGGGCCGGCCAGCGATTGCCCTGCAGAGGGAGGCCCAAGCCAGTCAAGCGATCACACCCCATGCCTGTAGCCAACAGAGGGAGGCAACCAGTGGCGGGGGCAGAGGGGGACAGCACCACACAGATGGCAAGCAGTGGCAGCTGCCGGGGCGCAGCCAGCTGCTGGCAGCCAGGGAAAAGAAAGTCCTGATAAGTCCTGATCACTGGCCAGGCCTAAGGACTCTACCCAAGTGGTCCCACACTGCAAGAGGGTGCAGGACAGGCTGAGGGACACATGCGTGAATTTTGTGCACTGGGCCTCTAGTTAATTAAAGAAATATATATGGAATGTCAGAACCAGAAAGACCCTTAAGATCACCTAGTCCAATTACCTCATTTTCCTGATGGGAAAACTGAGGCACCTAGAAGATAAAGCAACTTTTTCAATGTCACATTTTTCTGAATCATGCATAACTAAAACACTAAGGTAGTATGTCCAGAAGCTGCCTTCCTTCTCTACTTGCAGAAAACCATAATGAAAAATTTCACTTCCCTGGCCTAGATAATTGCTTGAGATCTTCTAGTTCTTACATTTGTTCATTATCTGATTCTAATCTATTGTGTTCCATATGTTTATATTGCAATTATAATATTTTAAATGACACTAGTACTTAGGGTTCAGTTAGCAATAGAAATTACTAGTTTAATGGACAGTGAGTTTCTGTTTAATATGCATATTCTTTAGTGAGTTTTCCCCTGTTGAAGTTTTTTTCAATTTTTCTGTGTTATAAAGGCTTGAACAAAGGGGGGGGGGCACCTATAAATACCATCAGAGGCAGATATAGGTTTTATTATCCTTAAGTTCATACTACTAGACATTCAAAATAAAAAGTTAAAGATGAGAAAGAATATTTTTAACGGTCCAAATAAATGAAGGGCCCTGAAGCTTAAGCTTCATTATCTTTACTATAACCCATCTCTGAATGCCAGAGCAAATACACTAGCCAGGTAAATACTTTTATTGCACAAGGAAGGTATGAGAGGAAGCTAATATTGCCTAAGTACCTACTGTGTGGTTGGCATTATGCTAAGGACTTTATACATAGTATCTTATTTAACCCTCACAAAATGATGAGACTGATACTACATCTGGGCTGTACTTCATAAACTGGGCATGTCTAATAAATGACAAAACAGGGCTGTATTCTACATCTTTCTGATTCTAAAACCTGTGCACATTTCATCATACCCTTATATGAGAACAGTTATCATAAGACTCTGTTAACAACATATTTTGAATAATTATAAAGGCAGTTCAAAACTGAGCTGTTAAAGTGTGTATACATGTTTTGGAACACTCTGTAGATATTGACAGCAGGGGGCTTCTATTCATAAATGATAAGAGAAGCACTCAAATAATGATAATTCAGTATACACTGAGTGGCCAGATTATTATGATCTCTGAACACATAATAATCTGGCCACTCAGTGTGTGTGTATGTGTATGTATATATATTTAGAGGCCTGGCGCATGAATTCTTGCATGGGTAGGGTCTGGCCAGCCTGGCCAGGGGGAGGGGACATGGGCAGTTGGCCGGCCTGCCTGCTGGTCGAACTCCTGGTCGAGGGGACAATTTGCATATTAGCCTTTTATTATATAGGATATACACTGAGTGGCCAGATTATTATGCGTTCAGAGGTCATAATAATCTGGTCACTCAGTGTGTGCATATATATATATAGATGTGGGAGGGAGGAACAAAATTTCCTCCACCCCCAAGTATCTTCTGGCTGGTCTAATAATCAAGTAGACATGAGACAGATTAGCACAAGAAAATACTCAAATTTATACTTACATGTGTGTGGGAACTCATGCACATGACAATTTCAAAGACCACACATGTAGGAGAGGTTCAGAGATAGAAAGATAATTGAGGTATGTAAAACATCCTGAGCTAAGGATGACGTAATGCACCTCATAGGTTTCAAAAGGTCAGTGAAGGTTGATAACAAGAGCAGATGTTTGGTAAATAAAAGTTTGTCCTGCCATTTAGGTGGGTTGAAAAGGTTGAGCAAAGCCTCTAATTCTAATTCTTCTAGACAGTTAAGGGTGAGTGGATGAAATTCCTCCTGAGCCTGCAACTAAAGCTGCCTTTAGCTCAAAACAATCTGCATACCACAGAGGCACATCTTGGGGTGACCTGTTCTGAACCCCACAGATGTCTTCTATAGCAATATATTTATGGATGCCATAGCATGGTAGTTAAATTGCTGTGCTCTGGAGAATTAAATAATACAATAAAATATACTTGCACTAGGAAAGGAGCTGAATCTGTTGGTTGAGAGATTATTGAAGTTAAGGTTGATAAGAAATATACACACCTTAGCATTTTTTTTGTAATATTCCTACTCCAGGGGTCAGTAAACATTTTTAAAGGATCAAGAGAGTAAATATTTTACACTTTAGATTCCATAAAATGTGTCAGTTGCACATTATTTATTTTTGACAACCCTTTAAAATGGTAAAAAAAAAAAGTATTCATAGTTAAAAACTCTGCAAAAAATAGGATGTGTGGGCTGTAGTTTGACGAACTCTGCAAGGATAAAGAGAAACACTTAGAAACATTAATGAAGAAAGAACAAATTAGCTAGAAAGGAAAAAAATAGTCAGATTGGAATTGAATTTCTCACTTGTAACACTGAAACTGGAAAGCTCTTGCAAAGCATCTACAGACTGCTGATCAAAAAGGACCAAAACAAGTAACAATTTTAGGCCAAAGCAAAAGGTTCCTTTGCTATAAACCTTGATCTTTAAAGTGAACATTCTGGACTTCCTCTGGTGATGACCCTCCTTATAGGGCAATGAGTTCAATGAGTTAAGAGACCAGGCACACCTGCATCCAGTGTTCTAGGAGTCAGCAACTCGCTCTCCCTGTGCCACCACTTTCAGGTACAGAAATTGGAGTCAAGGAATTTTTTGGAACCTGTACTTTTGGGCCACTATAAAAGTGGGCTGATGAAAGTAGGATACTAGGACATGATTTTGGTTTATAGCTCTTAAATATTTAGATATATGGCATGTGGATCTCTATTTTTATCTTTATTTGAGCCCAACAAATGTTAGAAGAAGGCCTGATCATAACTAAAGAATCATACTCTCGCCACACTATCAAAGATATATCAATGATATAATAAAATAAAGATATATTTGGAAATATGTGAGAATTTAAATATTACATTATATATGAGCCTCATATGAAGAAAATACTTGAATGAATAAAATAAGAACCAAAAGAGAAACCATGGTTTAGAAAGTTAAAATATGTACCTATGGGCAAAATAAAGGATCTAGAAATAAGACATAATGTAAGCGAAATTTGAATAACTGCTAAACTATCTTAACAAAACCTAGAACCTGGAAATTGGAAAAGGTCAAAATAAATGTCTTCCAAAGGTCTTTTTTAGTTATTACTGTGGGAATAGCTAGAAAAAGTGAAGAATATGCAAATATTCTAAAAGCCTCAGATTATTAAAGAAGGGTAATTAGGGAAGACATGGAGCAGTATAGCAGAAGACACAATGATTCTTGATATGGGAAATACAGGAGTGGCTTAAGCAACCATGATTGCATTTACATGATGGAATATCATGCAGTATTAAAAAATAATTAATTAGATTTATACCAGTTGACTTTTAAGGGATTTTCATGAGTATTGCTGTGTGGAAAAAGAACAATGCAGTAAGGTATATAAAAATGATCTCACTGTTGTAAAATAAGTAATCAAGGGGTGAAACCTGTCCTATATATCTATGTTGTATGTATAGAATTATATGAGCTTCCAAAATATGGAGCGATACATCCTATTTTATAAAAGATTAATATGCAAATTGACCATCACTCCAACACACATGA
Source organism: Eptesicus fuscus (assembly GCF_027574615.1). Classification (NCBI taxonomy): domain Eukaryota; kingdom Metazoa; phylum Chordata; class Mammalia; order Chiroptera; family Vespertilionidae; genus Eptesicus; species Eptesicus fuscus. The sequence continues at coordinate 98,039,871 of NC_072473.1, forward strand.
TGGCTGCCCCCATGTGCTCAAGATGGCTGCCCCCATGTGGACACAAGATGGTCACCACAAGATGGTTGGCAGGGGACGGCAGTTGTGGATGATCAGGCCAGCAGGGGAGGGCAGTTGTGGATGATTGGGCTGTCAAGGGAGGGCAGTTGGGGGCAAACAGGCCAGCAGCAGAGGACAGTTAGGGGCGACCAGGCCTGCAAGGGAGGGCAGTTGGGGGCAACCAGGCCAGCAGGGGAGGACAGTTAGGGGTGACCAGGCCATCAGGGGAGGGAAGTTAGGGGTGACCGGGCTGGCAGGAGAGGGCAGTTAGGGAGGACCAGGCCTGAGGGAAGGGCAGTAGGGGGCAACCAGGCCTGCAGGGGAGGGAAGTTGGTAGAGAACCTGGCCTGCAGGGGAGGGCAGTTGGGGGCAACAAGGCCAGCAGGGGAGGGCAGATAGGGGTGACCAGACTATCAGGGGAGAGCAGTTAGGAGCAATAGGGCCAGCAGGGGAGCAGTTAGGCGTCAATCAGGCTAGCAGGGGAGTGGTTATGGGGTGATAGGCTGGCAGGCAGAAGTGGTTAGGGGCAATCAGGCAGGCAGTCAGGTGAGCGGTTTGAAGCCAGCAGTCCTGGCCAGTGGGATCGGGCCTAAACAGGCAGTCGGACATCCCTTGAGGGGTCCCAGATTGAAGAGGGTGCAGGCTGGGCTGAGGGACACACCCCATGCACGAATTTCATGCACCGGGACTCTAGTACATATATAAAGTTGTTAACACAGGTTACCTGGGTGTGGTGGGTATTGGAAGGGAGAAAGAAAGGGAAATGTTACAGTCAAGAGAAAAAGGAAAATAAAAAATGTCCATACTAAAATAAAGACATTTACTAGTAGTATGTTCCGCTTCCTTTAAACTAGTATTCTACTCTCAAGAAAGTCTGGGAAATGCTAGATTGCACTAAGTTAAATAGATTTCTTTACTGAAAGCCTTTGTGGAATCATTAATATATTAAACATAAAATACGAATCTTTAAGAGAAAGACACATTACATAGAATACATTTTTGTGACATACTTTAAAAGAGTATTTTGTAGGACAGTTTGGGAAATGCTGCTTTAGTCATGTTTAATGTGAATGTATTGATATTTATCTCTGGTAAATATATTGTGATGACTCTTTGGTTCTTACATTATTAAAGTGACTTGTCATGTTGCTTACCATTCTTTAGCACCCCAAATTATTTGGAAATGATTGTGTGGGCCTTTCACATTCTTCTCATGTATAGTCTATTGTTTAGGTGAATGCTAGGTATTGCCATCTTGATAACACTTCTGCCACATATTTTTTGTACATTCTTGGTGCTAGTAGATTTTTGATATTTCAATTGATCCAAAACACCACCTTCTATAATGTTTAAGGACTACTATGACTCTATATTAAATGGACTACTTTTTCTGACATTGAACAACACTTTTCTTTTTCTTAGTTTGAACTTGTACAAGCTGACAGTTTAATCCAGACACTGTGTAATCCTTTGAATTCAAAGCTTGGATACTGTTGGATGAAAGAAATACATGCTTTCTATCATCTCAGTCAAAAGACAGAATTGGAAAAATGTTGAACTATAAGTATTTTCTGTATTTTGCTGAATATTGTCAGAGTAGGAAATGTCCACAAGTATCTTGATAACTGACTTAGATGTTTTCAGGGACTTAGACAATAGGATTGAGAGATTGCTCATTTACCAGGCATTGGTTGATATAGCTTCACTAGCTAGCAAGTATTGACAACTTTTGTGGGTAGTGGTTTCATTTTTAAAGTAATTCAGACTCTGAATGCATAGCTCCAACTAATATGGACTCATAGAATTTCAAGAAACAATCATGTTAAGCATGATGAAGGGTATGCTGAAGGAACAAATAGCCTCCAAATCTCAGTGACTTAAAGTAACAAAATTCATGCCTTACACTGTAAACTCTCCATGGATTGGCTCAGGGCTCTGCTTCTACATTGTCCTCCCTCTAAAATCCAGGCTATTAAAACAGTCACCATCTGGAATGTTTCCAGATGTGCAAAGCTGGAAATTGAATGTAAAGTTTCTCAAAACTTTCACTGTGCACAGTGGTGAAGGGTGTCCCTCTTGCTCACCTGGCATAGGCCAAAGCCAATCACATGGCCATTTCTAACTTCTAATGGATGGAGAAGTGCAACTAACCTATACACAGAAGGATAGCCATAATCTTGTGAAGAACCCTAAGGCTTACCACAAGGCCCTTGGAAAGGTGGCTCAATGTAAACCTGAACAAAATTCTATTTGTTATGGTTCATTTGTACACTCACACACATTTTCTGAAATCACATACTTATAAAGTAACATTATATCTGTATCATACTCTCAGTATTACAGTTCTTGACCTATGAGCAGGATCTTAAATTTGAGTAACCAGCCTAACATATTATTGTATTACTAGAGGCCCAGTGCATGAACCTCGTGCACTGGGGAGGGGTCCCTCAGCCCAGCCTGCCCCCTGTCACACATACTGGGAGCCATCAGGGGATGCCCTATGGATGGCTTAAACCCACTCCCCATTGGGAGCATATCTAAGCTGCAGTCTGGCTTCCCTTTGCTTGAGGCGACCGGGCTGATCAGGGGAAGGTGCCCACCCCATCACCCCTCTGCTGCAGCCACTGCCAGTTACCGCAGCTGCCCAGGTGTTTTCATCACCACAGACCCCAGTCCCTTCACCATGAAAAAAATGACAACTTTCTTTAAGCATTTTCAAGATGTGTCTTTCATAGAATATGACATTTCTTTATTTTTCTTTTTATCCTCACCTGAGGATATGTTTCCATTGATTTTTTTCCCCTTCCCTCTGATCCCAAGCTCAGCCCCTTCCCAAGCCAAAAGCCTCCTCCCCAGGCTTTAGGCTTGGGAAGGGGTCCCTCCCCACCCCCCGCATCTCCAATAATAGGCTTGGCCCCTTCCTAAGCCTAAACCCTCCACCCCAGACTTTAGGCTTGGGAAGGGGTCCCCCCCAGCACCTCTGATCATAGGCTTGGCCCTTTCCCAAGCTTAAAGCCTCCTCCCCAGGTTTAGGCTTGGGAAGGAGTTCCCCCGTCCCGGAACCTCTGATCACAGGCTCGGCCCATTCCCAAGCCTAAAGCCTCCGCCCCAGGCTTTAGGCTTGGGAAGGGGTTCCCCCCAGCACCTCCCCAAGCTTAAAGCCTCCACCCCAGGCTTTAGGCTTGGGAAGGGGTTTGCCCCCCCCCCCAACCCCCCACCTCCGATCGCAGGATCAGCCCCACCCAAGCCTAAAGCCTCTGCCCCAGGTTTAGGCTTGGGAAAGGGTCATACCCCCGACCCCCCGCCTGGAACCTCTGATCACAGGCTTGGCCCCTTCCCAAGCGTAAAGCCTCTGCCCCAGGTTTAGGCCTGGAAAGGGGTTCCCCCCAGCACTTCCCCAAGCCTAAAGCCTCCGCCTCAGGCTTTATGCTTGGGAAGGGGAACCCCGCCCCTCTGATGGTAGGCTCAACCCCTTCCCAAGCCTAAAGACTCTGCCTGATTGCCGGCTGGGAGTGACCTGGGTGCCGAGGAGGTTCCCCGGACCCAGGTATGTATGCAAATTAACCGCCATCTTGTTTGGGTTAATTTGCATACTCACCCTGATTGGCTGGTGGGTGTGGCTTGGTGTAGCAAAGGTGCAGTCAATTTGCATATTACTCTTTTATTAGGTAGGATTTGTTTGGGCTGAACACTGCAAGTTTTTACCAAGATGGGGTGTGAGTGTGTGTGTGTGTGTGTGTGTGTGTGTGTGTGTGTGTGAGATTTTTCTAAATTTAATTTTAGAGAATATTTTGTTTAACACAAATGGTGCTTATTACAGAAAGAAAACAAGGAAGACCTAGCCTTCAAATATTCTATGAGTATTTTTAAAATATATTTTTATTGATTTTAGAGAGAGGAAGCGAGAGGGATAGAAAGATAGAAACATTGATGAGAGAGAAATGCCAATTGGCTATCTCCTGCAAGCCTCCACTGGGCATCGAGCCTGCAACTCAACATGTGCCTTGATCAGGAATCAAACTGTGACCTCCTGGTTGATGGGCTGACACTCAAACACTGAGCCACACCAGCTGGGCCTTATGAATATTTTTTAATGATATTCCAGGATCTGTGGTAATGACCAAATTTTTTAGGGTAGGGAGGTTGAGTGAAATAAAGAGTAAAGAGAGAATACCTGGAACATAATTCTAGTCTTTATACATCAGAGTTTGTGTTTATGAAAGATGATCTGATTCAAAATAAATTTTGTTGTATTTTATTTTTATTGCATTAGATTGCAGTATTCAATATTTAATAAATTATATATTGATAAATTACATTAATAATATTATATAATTAAACATTTGAAATAGTACCATGCTCAAATGTGGAAATGAGTGAACATCTTCCATAAACAAGTTTTAAGTTGTTAAAAGGAGAAATGTGCACTCAAAAATATGTGAAGTGTGGAAACTTTAAATTCTCATAATTTAATATCTAATTGTCCTCAAAATATATTTTTGGAGAATTTCAAATATCACTATTAGGAGTACTTAGGGAATGATTTTCCTTTGTCACATAGTGCCAAGGATCAGCATTGCAGTGTTTTAAAGTTTTTTATTTTTAAAAATTTTTGTCCTAGCTGGTTTGGCTCAGTGGATAGAGTGTCGGTCTGTGAAATGAAGAGTCCCAGGTTCGCTTCCAGTCAAGGACACATTTATATTTCTATCGGTCTCTCCCTCTCCCTTTCAAAAGCTTGTGGTTTTCTATGGCACCATGATGCCTCCTTAAAGACAGAACATTCTATGTAGAAAAGATCATTGTTCCCAGAAACTCTAGCTACTTTATGAAAAATTTCTTATTAATCTTCATAACTCCTAACATAGCAAAAATTCTAACCATTTAACAGCTAGAAAAAGCAAGGCTCAGAGATGGTAATATCATTACCATATTAACAAGATGCAAAAGAAGAAAATAACCCACCTTTAGAAAGAATGCTCTTCCAATACTTCGGTAATTATTAATAACATGATTTGAGCCAAATATTCAGTACATCTTATTGGTTTTTATGGTCTAAACATCCACACTGACAATCTTTTCAAAAGATTTTTGTCTTTTTGTTATTACTGAGCATACTTTATTTCTAATAGATCAGAATTGCACTGAAGAATGTAATTAATGGAATTAAGAAAATGCACTCAATAATACAAAATTTATTGATACTATTTCATCTAGAATGGTGGCACTGAATATAACCTTGATTATCTTTTTTTCCTTTCAGTTGAACAGTAAAAAGCACAAGACATGCTTGTTATTCTACTTTTAAAGATTTTGGTGAAATATAGCAAGCAGTTCATATCATTGAAAAGAACACTTCATTGTAGTGAGATTATTTTTTCTTATTTAACTCCTTTTCCTTTTATGCTATAGAACTAATAGAACTGATTTGTTAAGTATGGTTTAAGTGTTCACACTAACCTACTATTCTACCTAAATAACATGGAGGGTTAGACCTCAGCTCACACCCTTTGTACATTTACACACTTCTACCTCAGTCAATAGTCACACTCAGACTAATTGGCCAAATAGAGTCTGTGATAAATTGCCCAGTGCAGAGAGCTGTTGACATCCTGATTCTAAAACATATATCTTTGATTATAACTTTTGCAGCAATTATTGTTTCAGAGGCATAACTGTCAGCAAGTCGTTGAGTATAGCTTACACACAGGGCAGTTGTAGAATTGATGTCAATTGATAATTCAACATCCCTTATTTTCACTTATCTTGCTTCTCTCTGAATGTTAATGGTCATATGCTTTCTGTAGTAAAGTATTTTCCATGTGTGCCAACTTTGTCTTTATTTGCCAACATTGGCTTTCCCGGAGATAAGTCTGGGGACTGGATAGTTTTCCTAGGTGTTATGAACACATGCCCTCAATGAAAGACTGGGGTATAAGGTAACAGTGGAAGATGTAGGTTATAAGTAAGGAATTCATAAGGCTACAATTAGTAGTAACTGTTTACAGTAACTTAAGCAAATAGTAGTTAGTTTTCTCACCAAATAAGAAGCCTGAGGGTAGGCAGTTCTTGGCATTGGTTTAGTATTGCATTAGTGTAAGTACAAGCAAACCTTGTTTTATTGCACTTTGCTTTATTGAGCTTCACAGGTGTTGCATTTTTTTTTTAAATGGAAAGCAAGACCCTCCACCAGCAAAAAGGTTATGACTCACTTTATTGCAATACTCACTTTATTACCATGGTCTGAAACTGAACCCACAATATTTCCGAGGTATGCCTGTAGAGTTTAGTAGAAATAAGAAGTTAATCACTTCTTCAATTAATCTATATCCCATTCAGAATTAAGTCTAAATTCATGAACATGTCATACCATGATCAGTCTTTCCCACATAACCAGTCTCATCTTTTTTAACCATGCACTGTCTACTCCTATATACACACACTAACACTTCAGTCATATCAAACTACACAAAAGACCAGTTTTCCACCTTTTATCATGTCTCTTCTTCCTTTTATTCATGTTCACTTTTCTTGTAATACCCTCTTTCCCCATCCTTGATGAACTAGCTCTTCTTTCAACTTAACAATCATGTCTTTTAGGAAAAATCTTACTTGGCCTCATCACACTTTTTATAATCTCCATATACCTTAATTCAAGCCTTTATTACAGTGTATTATAATTGACTAGAGGCCCAGTGCACGAATTCATACACCAGTGGGGTCCTTTGTCCTGGCCTGCGGGATTGGGCCAAAACCAACTCTCCAACATCCTGTGAGGGGTCCCAGATTGCAAGAAGGTGCAGGCCAGGCCCAGGGACCCCATCGGTGCATGATCAGAGCTGGTGAGGGTCGCAGGAGGTTGGCCAGCCGGGAGGGACTGAGGGTTCCAGGGCATGTCTGGCTCATCTCACTCAGTCCTGATTGTCAGGACCCCAGCAGCAAGATAATCTACCAGTTGGTGTGTCTTCCCCTTGGTGTTCAGTGCACATCATAGCGAGTGGTTGAGTGGCCTTAGCATATCATTAGCATATTACACATTGATTGGTTGAACAGTCGACCAGTTGACCGGACACTTATCATATTAGGCTTTTATTATATAGGATTTCTTACATGTCTATATCCTCCATTAAACTGAGCAAACTGGAGAGAACCAAGATGGCAACATAGGTAAACACCTATACTTGCTGCCTCTCATAACCACATCAAAATTACAACTAAAAGGCAGAACAACTACCACCCAGAACTTCAGGAAAGCTGGCTGAGTGGAAGTTCCACAACTAGAGAGGTGAAGAAAGCGCATTGAAACTGGTAAGAGGTGCGGAGGCGCATAAAATGCTGGCACCTGGATGTGCTGCTCTTTTAATTGGGAGGGAGATACAAGCTCCCACTTGCTCTGAACTCCAGTTCTGGGCAAGACTCTGGGGGACCCAGACACATACAGGGAGAAACTGGACTGTCTGGTATTGGGACAGGAACATGAGGGCGGCTTTCTCTCAGATGTACTTGCAGCAATCATTGTTCCTGCATGGGGGTGCAGGATGCAGAGACCCGGGGACCTCTCTGGTACAGGGCTGACTGGCAGCCATTGCTGTTTTCTCTGCCCTAGTGATTCCAGAGACCCTGCACCACCCAATTTACAACCCCACCCAAAATGTGCGCAGCGGCTTTTGCATATGAATGGCCTGTCCTTTCTCCTCCTAAAACTTGTCAAACGGAGCTGGGTCAGAGAGCCCCAGAGCTTCCAAAAGAAGGCCCAAGGCCCAGCAGCAGCATCCTACCTTGCTTCACAGCTGGGCCTTGTCTGGGCACTTCCAAACGCCATACAAAGAGGAGGAATCTGCAGATGTCTCTGTAGCTCCTGCTGGGTGGCTCCAGACAGTGGCTGACCTTGCACCTCCTTGGAGATCCAAGAGCCAGTGTAGCCAGTGGTCAGAGTGAGACCATACCGGATTACAATTCTTCACAACCATAAAAGACACACTTGAGGGGCAGACTCAGTGAGTACCAAAGCCCCACTGAAGTAAGTTCTGCCCCATAAGGGTATCTCCTCCACAACATATCTTCCAGTGTAGACACAGCTGGTTATCACAGCCAATTGACCTGGAGATCAATTCCTCCCAGTGATACCAACAGCAATCAAGAGTTAACTACAACAAGACTGTACAAACAGCCCACAAAGGGGTGCACCAAGAGTGCACCTCAGATTACTGGGGAGACTGAGCCACTGGGCCCTATAGGACACCTACCATATAAGGACACTCTATCAACTCAAGAAGACTTAGCAGCTACCCAGTACATAGAAACAAACACAGGGAAGCAGCCAAAATGCGGAGACAAAGAAACAAGTCACAAATGAAAGAAATGGATGAAAGCAAAATACTGGATATAGAGTTCAAAATGATGGTTATAAGGTTGCTCAAGAATCATCTAGAAACCTCTAAGAAATTAGTGAGACCCTCAAGGATATGAAAAAGGACCAATCAGAAATTAAGCATACACTGACTAAAATATAGAATAATATACAGAGATTCAACAGCAGACTAGAGGATCCCAAGAATCAAGTCAAAGATTTGACATACAAAGAAGCAAAAAACACCAAACTGGAAAAGCAAAAAGAAAAAATAATCTAAAAATATGAAGATAGTGTAAGGAGCCTCTGGGACAACTTCAAGAGAACCAACATCCGAATTATGGGGGTACCAGAAGAAGAGAGAGAGCAAGATATTGAAAACCTATTTGAAGAAATAATGACAGAAAACTTCCCCTACCTGGTGAAAGAAATAGACTTAGAAGTTCAGGAAGTGCAAATAACCCCAAACAAGAGGAATCCAAAAAGGACCACACCAAGACACATCATAATTAAAATGCCAAGGGCAAAAGATGAAGAGAGAATCTTAAAAGCAGCAAGAGAAAAACAGTCAGTTACCTACAAGTGAGTACCCATACAACTGTCAGCTGATTTCTCAACAGAAACTATGCAGGCCAGAAGGGAGTGGCAAGAAATATTCAAAGTGATGAATAGCAAGAACCTACAACTAAGATTACTCTACCCAGCAAAGCTATCATTTAGAATTGAAGGTCAGATAAATAGCTTCACAGAAAAGAAAAAGCTAAAGGAATTCATCACCACCAAACCAGTATTATATAAAATGCTGAAGGGTATTCTCTAAGAAGAGGAAGAAGAAGAAAATTGTAAAGATAAAAAATTATGAACAACAAAGTGACAACAAATACATGTCTTTCAACAAGTGAACCTAAAAATCAAATGAAAAAAAACCTGATGAACAGAACAGACTGGTGAATGTAATACAATCAGGGGCATGGAAAGGGAGCAGACTAACAATTCTCGGGGGGAAGGGATTGTGGAGGGTGCGGGAAGAGATTGGACAAAGAGCTTACACCTATGGATGAGGTCAGAGAGGGGGAGAAGGCCTGGAGTGGGGTGGGAACCGGGTGGAGGGGAGCTAGGGGTGTGGAAAGAGGAACATCTGTAATAATCTGAACAATAAAGTTGTAAAAATAAATAAGTAAGTAAGTAAATAAGTAAGTAAATAAATAAATAAATAAATAAAATAAAAAAAACTGAGCAAACTGAGGGCACAAACTTTGTCCCATTTGTCTTTGTATTTAAAGCACCTACCATCATACCTGTATATAGTAGGGTCACATAAATGTTGAATGAGTCAATAGTCACTTATGAGTCTGAGCTTGATTTTCCATGCTGAGGAGTATGACCATCTTGCTCATAATGCTTAGTGCCTTTTACATAGTATAGCTTCATAGATACCATTCCTTGCTCCTTCTCTGTAAACTAAAGTCAAGGTATGGAAGTTGTTTCTAAAGCTGTATCAATAGCTGGTAACACAGCTGATGGGGCTTCTGGAGGATACACTAGTCAACAAGGAAGAATATATTTTCTTGGTGCCTACAAAGTATGTTTTAACCCTAATACATAAAAAAGAAGAAAATCAATTTGTTAATAGCAACATAAGTGATATTTGGTATTTAAGTTTTAGAAAACCTTTGCTAAAAAGTTGCACCTATTTTTTTAAAATGGGAGGGGAGTATCTGCATTAGATCCAGGAATAAAAGAAAATACTTTAAATGAAAAAAAAAAAAACTTTTGAAATTTGAGTGAAATCTAGACTCAATGTTGGTGTCTTAGATTCAATAATGTTTCATTGTATTGTGAGATGTCAACAATAGGAAAACTGTATAAGGAATATGTGGAAATTCTGTATATCTTTGCAACTTTTCTGTGAATCTAAAAACATTTCAAGTAAAGATTTATTTTAAAAATAGAGAGAAGTTTCACAACAATGTGATATTAATACCACTGAACTGTACACTTAAAATAGTTAAAATGGTGAATTTTACATTATGTGTATTTTACCACAATAAAAAATATAGGAAGAATACTAAGTAGGTATGATGGGAGAGAGGCAGAGTAAGGGGAGTGAAATCTTTTCAAACAATTTTTGTTTGTCTGTAACATTCTAGGCACTGTACCAGAAATAAAAGTTGTTTTTTTATCTCTATTGCTACTGATGAATTCACCAAGGTTGCATGAGTTTAGATAATGTCATATCTGGGCCCTACTCCAGGTCTGCTTTAATCCATGCTTGAGAGAGAGAGCCTCTGGAGTGTATAGTTTTTAAGAGTGACTGACATAAGTCCAATTATCAGCCAAGTTTGAGAGCCACTGCTCTAAGGTTTTTATATCCACTGTCTTTAAGCAACTATTTCTCTTAACTTGAAGATGAAAGTGGGAAGTGTAGGATCTTCTTTAATGTGGACCCTGAGAACTGAAAAGACTCTTACAACCCAAGGTCAAAGCCTTGAATACTGCAGTGAAGCTAGCAGAGCATGGTGAAGGAGAAATGTCATAGAACTAGATCAAATATATTCCATGTAAAGCTCCAACTTGAGAAGGGTAATTTTCCCTGAAAATTTTCGTTGTGTATTACAGACTGAGTCAAACTCCACAGTACCAAACGAAATATTTGGCTACTTCTTGTCTTCTATCTCCATAGATGTTATTGACTGCAGAGACCTCTGGTCACCAGGGAATTTTCAGATAGAGTAAAAAGGCAATTAGAGGCTGGCAGGGTGAATGGATTAATGCTGTATGCTTGGAAATTCAGAAAATAAGCAAGCAAATACTTAAAGAAACAAACAGTCATGTTTGCCATTTCACTGAGAAACAGAAGCAATTAGAAGAGACTTCCCCAGCCTTGCAGTACTACATCTCCTCACCTACTTATATCTCTGCTCATATGTACTGTCTTTTCTGCTATAAGTGGGATGAACTGTGCTCCTACTTAAAGACTAATCTGTCCAGTTCTTGCATTAGACCCCAAACTCTCTCACTTACTAATATAAGGATATTGCTCCAGCAATGCTACCTACTCCATCTTACCTTTCTTTTTTATTCCTCGTCCAAGGATATGTTCTTATTGATTTTCAGAGAGAGAGGAAGAGGAAGGAAGGGGGACAGGGAGATAGAGGGAGAGGGAAGGAGAGAGAGAGAGAGAGAGAGAGAGAGAGAGAGAGAGAGAGAGAGAGAGAGACACATCAATTGGTTGCAACTGGGAATTGAACCCACAACCTTTTGGTGTGTGGATTGATGCTCCAAACAACTGGGCCACCCAGCCAGGACCCTCTTTCCTTTTCCTACCAGATATTTCACTTCAGAAGACAACTATGCTGCTACTTTCACATATATATATATATATATATATATATATATATATATATATATGTATATATATACAAACCACAAAATCACCAAAACCAAAAATCAGCTGATCCTCTTGATCACTTCTCCCTCTTTGCCATCTAAAACCACATTCTTCTGCCCCACTTCACAGCAAAACTCTTGAAGAGAGTTTATATAACTTGTTTTGAATTACTCTCCAACACTTTCCCTTGATTCCAGTTTATTGCCTCTGCTTCTCCACCAGATGTGCTCTTGGTCAAGGTCATCAATGACTTCTGTACTGCTTAATCCTAGGGCCAGTCCTTATTTCTCAACTCACTAGACTTAGCAGCATTTGACACAGCTGATTCCTACTTCCTCTGAGAAACACTTTCTTCACTTGGCTTTCAGGGTCATGTTTTCCTGCTCCCTCACTGGCTGTTCCTTCTCAGCTTTCTGATTCCTTCTCACCCTCCTGTCTTCTAAATTTTGAAAGTACCAGGCTCATTCTTGGACTGCTATTGTTATTTATACTCATTCCACTAGAAATCTCTTCAGTATCTTAATTTAAAATTCTATATATTTACTGGTGTTTTCCAGATTTATATTGCCAGCCTCGAGCTCTCCCCCAAACTCCATAGTAATATATCCAACTGCCTCCTTGACATCTTCATTTAGATATCTAATATATCTAACTAAACTGCTAATATTCTTCCTCAAACAAGTTCCTTCTGCAGTTTTCTCCATCTCACTCAGTTCATGGAAAGACTATCTTTCTAGTTTCTCTTTCCAAAAACCTATAGTGATTCTTGAATCCTCTTTTTCTCACACCCTAAATATTATCTGTTATAAATTATTCTGACCAATTTTATCTTCTCCAATATAACACCCATACTATAGCAGAGTAAATATTTAGAAAATGTAACTTCAGCACAATATTGTTTTGTTTAAAATGTCTAATTTTTTAGCATGTCATTCAATTGCCTATATGACCTGCCCCCATCCTATCTCACAATTCACTCTTCCCTCACCCCCATATCCTATGCTCCACCCCTACTGACATTCTTGCAGTTACCTTAAGCCACCAGGTGCTTAGGAAATCATACGTTTTTCATACTTTTTGTTCTCCCGGGATGGGTTATTTCTTGAGTCCTTGAATGTGTGTTTGGAAGGTACTTACCTGATCATTGGAAGAATCTGCACATTAGTTCATTGTCCTGTGAGGGAAGAACTTCAGACGAAGGGATTTATGTTACACAAAAGGAAGTGTAGCAGTGGGCACATAATCATGAGAGCTACCAGTCCTATCACATACCACAGCACCAAGATGCTACCAGCTTGAGAGTGATGAACTAGACACAGCTGAGGCATGATCCTCAAAGACACTGAATGTGCTCTAAATTAAGCAGTAATGTCTTAGTCCATTTGGGTTCTCGTAACAAAATACTGGGTAGCTTATAAACAACAGAACTGTATTTCTCACAGTTCTGAAGGTTATGAATTTCAAGATCAAGGTGCCAAAATTGTTGCATTCTGGTGAGAGCCCTCTTCCTGGTTCATAGCCAGTGCATTCTAGCTGAGTCATGGTGGAAGGGGCTAGATATCCCTCTGGAGACTCTTTTATAAGGTCATTAATCTCATTGATGAGGGCTCTGCCCTCATGACCGAAACACCTCCCAATTGCCTACCTTCTAATACCATCACATTGATCATTAGGATTTCAATATATGAATTGGTGGTGGGGGGGGAAGACACAAACATTCAGACCATAGCAGTCATTATATTGAACAATTTTTCCAGTATTAGAATTCATTAGGCCAGAGTCCAGAAAACAAGGGGTATAAGTAGGAATGACCTCACTCACCATCACTTCCAGCGACCCACTTTTAGGATTTGTCCTTCCTGTTCCCACAACTCTGGATCTTGAAGGTTTAGGAACCTTGGTTCCCAAAGAGGGCTGCTGTTTCACAATGAAGCTGAGAGGATATGTTTTATAATCAGGGAATCCTTTTGCGTTTCTCTTGTTATTTTCTTCCCCAGTTTTGACAGTAAATGAACAGGTGCAGCAGCCATGGCCTGAGAATAGCTTGATAACTTGGGCCTCAAACTGCTCAAGATGGTGGTCTGGGTCACCCCACCAGATAAACCACGGAGACTATGAGAGGTGATAGTTGAAGGGCATATTTATCTAGAGTGGATAGTGTAGGATGAAGATGGGAATCAGATGGGGCCTGCATACCAGATTCAGCTTGGTGGCAGTGGTTCATCCTGGAAACGTTCCTCTTAGATATTTTCCCTCAGGAAAAGCCCACTAAATTCCTAAAGGATCTGCTTCCAGAAGTTATATGACACACATAGATCTGAGTGGAACAAAGGGTGGATGATAATAGATGCTGTAGTATATTTTACACAATTCTCTTTCTCCCTAATACCTACAAAACTGAAATGCTTATCATCCCAGCTCTTGAATGTATAGGTGGCTGGGCTGGCAGTTCTTACCTGAGTTTCTCTTTATGGGTTGCCCTTGGCCAAAGAGAGGTGCTTTTCCTAAGGTTTTATCTTGTCTGAGTGGCTGAGGGAGAGGGAGCCTGGCTTCCTGCAATGATTGGTGAATGCAGGGATACATTAACCCAGACTCCTTACCTCAATTTGAAAAAATTCTTGAGGGCCATTCCATTTCCAGTGATCCCCAGGAGATGAGCTGAGATATTTTGCTGTTACTGTATCACAGACCAACTTCTTCCTAATCCTGTTTCATTTACTCCCTTATAGGTATAGCTTCTGAGAATAGCCCAACACATCTGTTGCATTCCAATTTCTGTGAATCTGCTTCTCAAGGACTCCAACACCATGTCAAATGCTTCTTCCATTCCCTCTTTCCTTTTACAGCTTCACCATATATCATATTTTCATAATTTTATGTTGGTGCTCCCCATTTAGACTCTATGCCCCCTTGTGAGCTGGAAATATCTGTTTGTTCAATGTGTCACCAGCACCAAGCAGAGCATTTACCTAATGAAAAATGATTTTACCCTGGGATACTGAATTTCAGCCTGGGGTCAGAAGGACATGTAAGTGAACAGGGTGTTAAATGGAGTTAGGATATGTGGTAGGATCATTTGTGTAAATCAGTGTAAGTAAAGTAGAAACATTGAAAATCATTAGTTTATGAATAGGATTTCCCAAAACTCTGTGTTAACTCAGCAAATTTTCAAATTTCTTCTAAAGAATTTTCCTTTGGCTAGTCATCCACATGGATAAATCTGGGGTTTTTTTGGTGGGGAAAAAGTGATTACTCTTATTGTTGATTATTGAAAAATATTTATAATTAATTTAAATAAATGTATGGATCATTGAATGATTTCTTACACTGTTTTTAAGTCTTAATATTTTAAAAGAATTGCTAAATCTTGATAAATATCTAAAAAAGAGTAATCCTAAGCTCATTGGTAAAAGGAATGACTCTTTTTTCAGGATAGGTAACATTATTCTAATGATGCCTCTTTGATATGAGAATTACTCAGTAGGTCTGATAAAGATATTTAATTTTTAAGCAGACTGCATTGCATGCTGTACTTGCTATATATGCCTATTTTTTCAAGTGTGCAATATACAGATTTACTCTTCAAAGAGTGGTAAAGCAGTATCATTAGATTTTCTGATGTTTTAGTTCCCTTTTATAGAGCATATTTGCAAAGTTAATATACTTAAGAATTTATAAATATATCCAAATTCTCAATTCAGCTTTTAGTTTGTGATATTGTGCTGCCTGAGAAACTGTTAGTATAGTTTCTTTAATGACAAGGTGTTTCTTTGTAGTCATATCTTTCATGTGGGTAGTGCTATTCTGTTGTCATCATATTCGATGATTGTAACAGCAACTCCATGACAAAAAAAATTAAAATTGATTCCATGAGAATAATGCCACACACTGATTGACTGAATATATCACTGTTATACTGACTGGTTAGGTATTGTGTAAACACGGCATATTTCTAAGGATTTGAACAAATTAAGAATATCCAATAGATGTGTAGCTGTCATAGAAAACCAGCAGAAACACATCTTTTAAATTAAAATATTTATTTTTTGTTTCTTTTTTTAAAAATTATTTTATTGATTGTGGTATTACATATGTGTCCTTATTCCCCCATTACTCCCCCAACCTCCACCCATTCATGCCCTTACCCCCCTGTTGTTTGTGTCCATTGATTAGGCTTATATGCATGCATATAAGTCCTTTGGTTGATCTCTCCCCCTTACCCCCACCCTCCCCTACCTTCCCTGAGGTTTGAGGTTCTGATCAATGTTTCTCTGCCTCCGGATCTGTTTTTGTTCATCAGTTTGTTTTTCATTATATTCCATAAATAAGTGAGATCATGTGATTTTTATCTTTCTCTGCCTGGCTTATTTCACTTAGCATAATGCTCTCCAGCTCCAACCATGTTGTTTGCAAATGGTAAGACCTCCTTCATTTTTACCGCAGCATAGTATTCCATTGTGTAGATGTACCACAGTTTTTTAATCCACTCATCTGCTGATGGGCATTTAGGCTGTTTCCAAATCTTAGCTATGGTGAATTGTGCTGCTATGAACATAGGGGTGCATATATCCTTTCTGATTCATGTTTCTAGTTTCTTGGGATATATTCCTAGAAGTGGGATCACTGGGTCAAATGGGAGTTCCATTTTCAGTTTTTTGAGGAAACTCCATACTGTTCTCCACAGTGGCTGCACCAGTCTGCATTCCCACCAGCAGTGCACGAGGGTTTCTTTTTCTCCGCATCCTCACCAACACTTGTCATTTGTTGATTTGTTGATGATAGCCATTCTGACAGGTGTGAGATGGTACCACATTGTTGTTTTGATTTGCATCTCTCAGATGATTAGTGACTTTGAGCAGGTTTTCATATGTCTCTTGGCCTTCTTTCTGTCTTCTTTCGGAAAGTATCTATTTAGGTCAGTTACCCATTTTCTGATTGGGTTGTTTAACTTCTTTTTATTAAGTTGTATGAGTTCCCTGTAAATGTTGGAGATTAAACCCTTATCATTGATATCATTGGCAAATATGTTCTCCCATGCAGTGGGCTTTCTTGTTGTTTTGCTGATTGTTACCTTTGCTGTGCAAAAGCATTTTATTTTGATGTAGTCCCATTTGTTTATTTTCTCTTTAGTTTCCATTACCCTAGGAGCAGTATCAGTGAAGAAATTGCTTCGGCATATGTCTGAGATTTCTCTGCCTGTGGATTCCTCTAGTATTTTTATGGTTTCCCATTGTATTTTTAAGTCCATGATCCATTTTGAGTTTATTTTTGTGTATGATGTAAGTTGGTGGTCTAGTTTAATTTTTTTTTGCATGTATCTGTCCAATTTTCCCAAAATAGCTGTTTTCAGAAAATCTGGTAGATTAGGAGTGAGGTCTCTTCGATTCTAGTCTAGGTCTTATTACTAAAAAGATAAATGGTGACAAGTCCCTTTACCTTGCTTGGACTTGATAATAAGTCTGACCATGTGTTGAATACCTTCTGTCATCTCATTTTATACCCAAAACAGCTCTTTTTTGGATAGGTATTATTATACCCATTTTACAGATTAGAACACAGAGGCTCAGATAATTTAAATTGCTCAAGGTTGCCTTTATTCTACTACAACTTTCTACCTTTTCATTTTTCATCCAGAAGTAAATAATAATACCTACCCTGCCTGTTTTATAACTATGAGTGTGTGTGTGTGTGTGTGTGTGTGTGTGTGTGTGTGTGTGTGTATGAGAGAGAGAGAGAGAGAGAGAGAGAGAGAGAGAGAGAGAGAGAGAGAAGAGAGAGGGAATGAAATAAGATGATGGTTGTGGAAAAAGTTGTGTAAATTGCAAAGTGCCTTTAAAAGTCATCATTACTGACTCAGAGAGCTATTGAATTGTGTGATTCAATTATACCATCAGAACCTTTGTTAAGTTATTTATGCCTTTTTGAGGAAAGCTTATCCTCTTGAGGGAAAAATGATACATGAGAAGGGCAAGAAAGAGCTATCTATGAGGTAGAACAAATCAAGATATTTGTTTGAAGGTTTTATACTGGAAGCTAGGAAGTGATTTCTGGAGAGGTATAAGAAAAAGATAGGTCAAAGGATATGAATCCATCCCCTTTTGTTTAAAAAAAGTGCCCTGCATTTTATTTGGTCATAAATCCCTTCACTAAGACCTCATAGATTCTGGAGTAGGTCTGGCCTTTACGTATCCTTTGAAGTCAGTATTATCATGCCATTTCATAGACAAGAAAAATCAAGTTTGGTGATAATAAGTAACATGCCCTCAAACACATACTAGGTATCATTGCCAGACTCTGAACTCAGTGTGTGTGATTTCAAAGCTTTTCTTCTAATCACTAGCTTAAACCAAAGTATTGTGTATAATTACTGTTTGAGGGCTCGAGGAAGCCCAAGGGGAAGGAAGAAGCTCATCCTGTAACTGTTTGTTGAAGCCTTTAGCTGTAGAACTGTGGTTTACTTTTCCTCCCTTGACATTCTCATGTCTTTCACGCATACATTTTGTTTGTCTTAGGAAAGAATATTATTCCTCCTTGTCTTTTTTGTGTGAAACAAAACCAAGTTTAAAGACTGGCATTCTTCAGGCTGGGCAAAATAAAGCCATCTGTTCAACAAATAGGCATTAACCACCTACTGCTTACCAGGTGCTGCAATATGTATTGAGATCACAAAGATGGGAAAATTATTGAAATATAATGACATTTCTGAAATAATGATATGCACTAAGTGACATAAGAACACAGTGAACCGAGTGACTACTTTGAATGCATTTTATTTAAATTTAAGTGTAACACAATTTGTTTGTGTTCTATCTTTTAATACCAGCACTTCCATATAATTCTCATGCTTTACATTTAACTTAAAAGTTACTTATTCAACATTCTTATTTTTACAAGTGTATAGAAATAAAATAAGCAGCTACTTCAGTACTTCAAAATCCTAGCAATCCTATATAATAAAGAGCTAATATAGGGGATCTGAGGGCTGGCCAAGGCTGCGAGTGGCTGCGAGGGCTGAGCCCCTTGCACGAATTTTGTGCATTGGGCCTCTAGTTGTTGTCTATGTTCCTATCATAAGGCTTAACAAGCTAGCCAAAATGTCAAATACCTTTGCTTTTTGGCTGCTTTATAAAAAATCAGTATCAGAGAAAGAACACCTGATTGACTTTTGATGACATCATAGGAATTTCTGGGAGGGTAGTTGGTGCACCAGTTATGGAGAGCAGAGCCTCATGTGCGATAGTCAAAGTAGTCAAATTAAACATGCCCAGTGTGTGACTAATCTTGGACTTGGGCACAGATTGATGGCCATATTTAAGTGATTGGTATCAGTGAGCAGTACATAAGTTTCTTCAGGCTTGCTTTACTTTATAGCTTATCACAAACATGACAGTGATTTATGTGATTTCATAATATTATTATAAAACCTTCATAATTATGGATTGTTGGTTAAAGTCGGAATCAACAGTGAACATAGAAAATAGTAACAATACATATGGCATGTATTAATTATGACTGCAGTTTAGTAAGAAAAATAATTTCAATGTAGGGCCCAGGGAGGAAGCAAACATTATAAAAGGTGGTTTGAAGGTTGGGAACTAAGGGATTGGTTCATTTTCAGTCCCCATTTTTCCTTCAGTTTCTTATACTACTTACGAATTCTGGACTTCATTTAGGAATTATCTGAAGTTTTATACATAATGGTGGAAATTAGTTTCTTTTCTTTGAATCATTATTGCAGTGTATGTTTCTGTATGTAGACAGCATATCTTAAAAAGTAATTGATATATTTTTCTCCACAGAAACCAATGTGAAAGTTCAATGTAATCCTATATAATAAAAGGGTAATATGCAAATTGGCCCTAATGGCAAAACAACTGGTCACTATGATGCGCACTGACCACCAGGGGGCAGACACTCAATGCAGGAGCTGCTGCTTGGCCAGAAGCCGGCTCATGGCTGGCCAGTGCAGCGAAGGTGGTGGGAGTCTCTCCCACCTCCGTGGCAGCGGTATGGATGTTAGGCGCCTGGGAAGCAGTTCTAAGCTGTTAGTCAGACATCCGCCGAGGGCTCCCAAGCTGACAGAGGGATGTTTGACTTTCAGCTTAGGCCCAATTTCCTGGGGAGTGGGCCTAAGCCAGCAGGAGGACATCCCCCGAGGAGTCCAGAACTGCGAGAGGGCACAGGCCAGGCTGAGGGACCCCCCACAGTGCACGAATTTTTGTGCACTGGGCCTCTAGTA
This sequence comes from Eptesicus fuscus, assembly GCF_027574615.1. NCBI lineage: Eukaryota > Metazoa > Chordata > Mammalia > Chiroptera > Vespertilionidae > Eptesicus > Eptesicus fuscus. Next base: position 98,059,887 of record NC_072473.1, read on the forward strand.
TTTTAATAACAGAATTTTTTTTTTTCTATTCAAAAGTACTGTAGTTGCCCTGATTCTGACTGGGAGTCTGATTCCCACATATATTTTTTCAAAGGTCTCAGTCCTGCCATAATTTTCTCATAGATCTAAGTGTTAAATGTTTTTATGTATAATATTTTAGCATTAACAATTCATCTGTATATGTTATTTGGTTTCTTTGAAGGATTGTCAAATTGATCATCCTTTCATATTTATTTGTGCAAACAGACCCTGAATGATCCTGACTTCTCATTATCTCACTACTCATGAGGTATACATATGTGTCATATATGCTCTCTGTTTTATGTGGTACCACAGATCAGAGTTAAGTAATAGTAGGTAAAGTGGGCATTTGGAAATTTTTTGTTGAATTTGATTTAATTTGAATGGTAAAGATGGGGGAAAGTAATGATTGAATCTATTGGGAAATTGAAACAAAGCAGATTTTTCTCATGAATTGTGTAACCTTCACATGTTGCTTTGCCATATATCCTCTTAAAAAATTATTCTGTACTAAAAAGTAAGACAGCTTTTATTGAATAAAAATCTAAGTACATCATGACATGGCTATAAGAAAGTATGGAAAACAGCACAATTTTTATGGTAAAATAAACATAAGATTTACCATTTAAAATACTTTTTAGTGCATACTTTAGTGGAATTTAGAACACTCACATTCTAAATATCCATGGGAAGATATTGAAGCCCAAGTATCAACAAGAAAGGCAAGCATTGGAACTAGTACCTTAGGGAGCCACCAGATCTACTAAAACACACAGTCTTAACTTTTTGTAAGACAGTATTCTTCCTCTAGCACTAACCAGCCACTACTGTAAAACAAGAATGATATGAATAATTTGGGAGCTCCAAGGTGGAGGCAGAGAAAAGGGAGATTTTTAAGTATTCAGATGCTACTGCAGAGGGAAGTCCTGTGGTAGGAGTTTAGACATTGCTTCCTTAGTCATCTATCTATACCAGGTGTACTGGTTAATAATGACGGATTTTGTAATCAAAGAAAATATGATCATTTCAAGAGAAGTGCTTTATTCAAAGTAATGTCCGTCACTAGCTACACATTTCCCATTTTTCAGATAATTTGTGGATATCCTCCCAATAGAACTTTTCTTGTTTGGAGGAGGACCATTCAGAGACCCAATTTTCTACTTCTTTGTAGGTTTTGAAGTGCTGCTCAGAAAGTGTGTGTGCTATTGATTGGAACAAGTGGTAATCTGAAGGAGCAAGGTTTGGTGAATATGGCGGGTGGGTTATTACTTCCCAGGCAAGATCTTTTAACGTGTCTTTAACTGGTTAAGAAGTGTGTGATGGTGTGTCATCATGAAGCAAGATTACTTTGCCATGTCTTTTGGCCCATTCTGTTTGTTTCATGATCAAAGCATGGTTCAAATTGATTTGTTGTTGGTAGCTATCAGTATTAACAGTTCCACCTGGTTTTAGAAGCTCATAATACACCACACCTTCCTGATCCCACCGAAGTGATTTGGCCTTGCAGTCGATGTTGATGGTTGACCTGGATCAACCCATGATTTTTTGCATTTGGGATTTTCAAAATAAATCCATTTTTCATCTCCAGTTACAATTGGTTGCAAAAAAGACTTTCTTTCGTGCCATGAAGCAACAGTTTAATGATGACTTTTCGGTTTTCCATTTGTCTTTTGTTCAGTTGATGTGGCACCCATTTTCCTTCCTTTAAAATCTTTCCCATTGCTTGTAAATTATCAGAAATTGTTTGCTGATCAACATTTAATCTTTCTGCAAATTGTTTTTGAGTTTGACACGCAACTTCATCCAATAATGCTTGTAATTGTTGGTCTTCAAACTTTTTTGGTTGATCTGGACATTCTTTGTCTTTCACATTAAAATCATCACTTTTAAAGCATTTAAACCAGCGTTCACAAATCAAGTATCTTGAGATGGACCTTGTTCACCATAAGCTTTCTGAAGTATTCAGCAGCACTTTTCTTCAAAATAATGTAATGAATTATAACTTCCCGCGAATGCTCTTTTTTTTTGGCATGAAATTCAACATTTTTAAGTGTAAAAATATCTATGATGTTAACACCTTCAGCAAATTTGACATATAAAGTCTTGAAGCTTATTGTCAATACAACAAAATAGCATACATATCAAATCTCATATATATCAACATATGTGTAACTCCATCTATTGAAAAAAAATGTGCATTATTAACCGGTACACCTAGTTCAGTGGTTGGCAAACTCATTAGTCAACAGAGACAAATATCAATAGTACAATGATTGAAATTTCTTTTGAGAGCCAAATTTTTTAAACTTAAACTTCTTCTAACACCACTTCTTCAAAATAGACTTGCCCAGGCCATGGTATTTTGTGGACGAGCCACACTCAAGGAGCCAAAGAGCCGCATATGGCTCTCAAGCCACAGTTTGCCAACCACGGACCTAGTATATATAAAAAGCCAGTGACTGGATATCGGAATAACCATAACGACCGGTTGCTATGACGCTGACTGTGGCCAGTGAACCAGCCCGATCAGGGGATGGGGCTAGCTGGCCAACACCCCATGGCTCTCCCCATGGCTGGCCCTGCCCCTGATCACCCCTCCCCAACCCAATAGAGGGCGGGGCTGGCCGACCAATCTCCTGCAGCCCCTCCCCCTGGCTACCCTCACCCCCGTGGGACCCCACCATCCCAAATGGCCCACAACCCCTCCACCCAGCCAGCCCCACCCCTGATCATCCCCCAACCCCAATGGGGGGCGGGGCCAGTCGGCCAACCACTCATGGCCCTCCCCCAGGCCACTGTCTCCTAATCGGCCCCCCATTCTCCATTCGGGGGTGGGGCCAGCTGGCCCACTGCCTACAGCCCCTCCCTATGGCTTTCCCCACTCACAATTGCCCCCCCCAAATAGGGGGTGGGGCCCACCAGCCAATCTCCCCCTGTCTCCTCCTCCCAACAGGCCTGTCCCCAATCCTCCCCAATTGGGGCCAAGCCGGCTAGACCCCATCCGTGCACGAATTCGTGCACTGGGCCTCTAGTAATATATAAAAGGGATGCTTTAGCAGAGGAATCTAGAACTCCACTTCCTACAGTAGCCAGAAATTCTGTAAAACCCTAGAATTGTTTCTGTACTTGAAAAAAAAAAAAGTAATTGAGAAAAATCTGGAGAAAAAGTTTTTTTTCCATTGAGGAAACCCTTGTGTCATAGGTAATGAACCAGAAAATTATTGAATGGCTTGGTTTAGCTTGACCTGCACAAGTTAATTTTCAGTTGCCTGACCAAAAGAATGTAGGAAACCATTGTTTACAGGATATTTTAGATGCACAGGTTTCAAGGATCCCTCAGAGATAAACCTCAGAAAGACCATTGCAGTTCCAAATTACTCTTTTTTTTATTTCTTTATTGATTAAGGTATCACATATTTGTCCTCATCCCCCCATTCCCAGCCCACACCCCTCCCCACACATGCCCCCACCCCCCTGTTGTCCTTAACCTCTGGTTAGGCTCATATGCTTGCACACAACTCCTTTGGTTGATCTCTCCCCTTTACCCCTACCCTCCCCTACCCTCCCTCTGAGGCCCGACAGTCTGATCCATGCCTCCTTGTTTCTGGGTCTGTTCTTGTTCATCAGTCTATGTTGTTCATTATTTCCCCTAGATGAGTAAGATCATGTGCTATTAGAAATACACTTATAAGAACTGAAAATGAGACAAGCAATAATGGTTTTGCTGACAGGCAAATGAATCAGTCTGTAGTGAGTTTCTTTCTGGGCCAACAGTTCTTTTGAGACCCAATTTCAATGTCACACAGTTCCTTATGTGTACATGTCAGCCATGACATTTCAGTTCTGGATGGTGGACAAATGGTGGTAATGCTGGTCTGACCCTCTCTGGTTTGGTCCTGGGCAACCTGTAGTGACACACAGCTGTTAACTGCTAGTATGGCAAGGTGACATCAGCGTCTTCCATCTCTGGACTGCTTTTCTTCTGTCTTGATGGCTGGAGTAGTCCTGTCGATTCCTCTCTGTTGCTGGAATCCACATGGTCTCGGAGTTGTTTTCTGAAAATATACAAACATATTCTCGACCAAAAGTTAATAAAGGAATATTTCCTATAAATTTGACTTGGGATCAATCCTATTTCATTTTTTGCCCAAATGATTTTCCTCTGGCTTGTTTTGACACCTTGTGTGTTTTTCATGGGTGTCTTGCTTTTAGCCTTACAATTAATTTTCTAAGGTATTAATTTTCTAGATGTAATTACTTACAGGATATTTTTCCTTACATGATATTCTTCTACTACCCCCCCCTTTTTGATTTAAATATTAGGATGGTTTTGAAAATTTTATAATGTAGTCTTGATGGCTTTTAAATTTTAATTTTTAGCACTATAATATTACTGTTTTAGGTTCATTACATGGTACACATTTTTATCATGAGATGAACTACCAATAACAATTTTAGTTAACACTTTAGGAACACCTTTTTGTCCAGTACAATTAATTTTTCTAGAATATTTGCTTGTTTCAACTAGCCAATTTAAATTTGCCTGAAAACTTGACTACTATTTTACTGTCAAATTTATTAATTGAAGGAGATACACATAAATGTCCCTGGATTGGAAGAGTTAGCATTGTTAAAATGTATATGTTCATTGGTTAATCTCTTGCAGTCCCCTCCTTGCCCCTCTGAGTTCTATCAGTCTGTTTCATGCATCCATGCCTCTGGTCCTATTTTGTGTTTCAGTTTATTTTATTCATTAGATTCCACACATAAGTGAGATCATGTGATATTTATCTTTCTCTGACTGGCTTATTTCACTTAGCATAATACTCTCCAGGTCCCTCCATGCTGTCTCAAAATGTAAGCTGAATGGTATTCCATAGTGTAGATGTACTACAGCTTTTTCATACACTCATCTACTGATGGCATTTGGGCTACTTCTAGATCTTAGCTATTGTAAATAATGCTGCTATGAACAGGGGTGCATACATTCTTTTGGATTGTTGTTTCAGGATTCTTAGAATATATTCCCAGAAGTGGGATCACTGAGTCAAACAGCAGTTCCATTTTTAATTGTTTGAGGAAACTCCATACTGTTTTCCACAGTAGCTTCACCAGTCTGAATTTCTACCAGCAGTGTACTAGGGTTCCCTTTTCTCCACATACTCTCCAGCACTTTCTGTTTGTGCCCAAGAATACTGTTTTTTGTTTGTTTGTTTTTTGTTTTGTTTATCCTCACTAGAGGATATTTTTTCATTTTTTTTTCATTTTTTTTTTTTTTTTTTTTAGAGAGTGGAAGGGAGAGGGAGAGATAGAGAAAAATATTGATGTGAGAAAGACATCACCCCGCACACACCCCATTCAGGGCCAGGGATCGAGCCGGCAACCCAGGTATGTGCCCTTGACCAGAATCGAACCAGAGACCTTTCAGTCTGAGGGCCGAAGCTCTATCTACTGAGCAAAATTGGCTAGCACTAGACTACTGTTTTGAGGACTTAGCAAACAGTATCCCTTTGAAAACTATTTATGACACACTAGTGGCCCAATGCATGAAATTCGTGCACATTAAAAGGGGATTAATTAGAGGAAATATATTAATATTGCTATTTGCCCTTTCTCTATAATAGAAGTGTTAGAGATGAAAGAAAATTAGTGAAATGTATATGAAAATCTTCCTCCTGTCAGAGTCTGGGGCAAGCCGCAAGACCCAGAGTTAAGTCCCCACCACCCACGTGTGCCTCAAAATCATGCGAGACCCAGACCCGGCTGGCTCCCCCCATTGGGCTAGATCCAGACCTGACTGGTACCACCCTTCTCAAGCCCTGCTGGGCAGGGGAGCAGCCTCAGGTCCCCTGGCCTGGCACCGGGGTGGGGGGTGCAGTCTGAGTTCCCCCAGCCTGGTCTGAGGCAGGGGGCACGCCTTGAGGTCCCCCCTCAAGCCCCGCTGGGTGGGGGACGTTGTCTGAGATCCCCTGTCAAGCCCTGCCATTTTGGAGGCATGGCCTGAGGTCCCCTGTCAAGCCCTGCCAGGCGGGGGGTGCAGCCTCAGGTCCCCCGGTTTGGTGCCAGGAGGGGGGCACAGCATCAGGTCCCCCATCAAGCCCCACTGGGAGGGGGGCACAGCCTCATGTCCCACATCAAGCCCTGCTGGGTGGGGGGTGTGGCCTGAGGTCCCTGGGCCCAGGGCGAGGGGAGCAGCCTGAGGTCCCCTGGCCCAGCACTAGGGTGGAGGGGTCACACCTTGAGGTCCCCTGTCAAGCCCCATTGGGCGGGGGGTGAGGCCTGAGGTCCCTTGTCAAGCCCTGATGGGTGGGGGGTGTGGCCTGAAGTCCCCTGTCAAGCCCTGCTAGGTGGGGGGCACAGCCTGAGGTTCCCCGGCCTGGCGCCAGGGCAGGGGGCGTGGCCTGAGGTCCCCTGTCAAGCCCCGTGGGGGCGGGGGGGGGGGAGCAGCCTCAGGTCCCTGCCGATTGCTCATTAAGGTTTGTTACAGGAACTCAGCTTCCACTGTGGGTGCAGCCATCTTGTGTTGTGGAAACCCCCCCTCCACTGTGGGTGCTGCCATCTTTGTGGCAGAGTGATGGTCAATTTGCATATTCCCTCTTTATTATATAGGAGGATGGTATCCTCTAATCATCAGTTTACTTGCTTACATCTAAAGGCTTCAACAAGCAGTTACAGGATGAACTTCTTCCTTCCCCTTGGGCTTCCTCTAGCCCTCAAACAGTAATGACAAACAATACTGCAGTTTAAACTAGTGATTAGAAGAAAAGTTTTGAAATCACACACACCAGGTTCTCTCTCTTTCTCTCAAATCAATACCAAATCAGAGATTGGTTCTGTTTGGTCTTGTGCTATACCAGTGGGTCTCAGCTTTCAGTGCACATTAGAATTAACTGAGAGGTTTTTTAAACTAATGATACCAAACCCCACATTGAGAGCTTCTGATTTCATTGTTCTAGGGGTATAGACTGGGAATTAGAGTTTGTTGTTGAATTTATTCATGCATTCATTGGTTGATTCTTTTATGTGCCCTGACCGGGGATCAAATCCTCAATGTTGGCATGTATTGGAATGATGCTCTTACCAACTGAGCTACCCATCATGGCCAGGATTAGTATTTTAAAAATGCATCCCAGGTATTTCTAACAGGCAGTTAGAATTGAGAACCATTGTAAAGGGTGATATATCATAAACTATGTAGTCTACTTCCTTATGGATGGGTTAATTTTATCATTATAGGACCACTCCTTGTATTACATCACCCTGAGGGAAATTTACACACTATCATATTGGCTGAGTACAAGCTATCTTTAATATTACTGGTAACCTGCCCTAACTGGTTTGGCTCAGTGGATAGAGCGTCGGCCTGCGGATTCAAGGGTTCCAGGTTCGATTCCGGTCAGGGGCATGTACCTTGGTTGCGGGCATATCCCCAGTAGGGGGTGTGCAAGAGGCAGCTGATCGATGTTTCTCTCTCATCGATGTTTCTAACTCTCTATCCCTCTCTCTTCCTCTCTGTAAAAAATCAATAAAATATATAAAAAAATATATATATATATCAAAAAAATATTACTGGTAACCTTCATTTTACTTTGTAATAGTTGAGAACATCATTTGATATTGTAGCAATTAATCTCATATTTTTCATTCTTCACCTATATCTTATAGAGATCTCTCTTGACCTTGTTCTTGGAATCATTACTGTGGCAGCACTAAGTGGCCTCTGAATATCTCTCCAGAGCTGTGTTTCTCCCCATCTTGATGTGGTCTCTCATTTGATTTCCTAACATGGTGCACTATAATTTTTTGCCTATTGCTTGTTTGTACTGGGATACAGTTGCTTTTATAATTACTTTTTAAAGAGATCATTTCACCTTTCTCTTATTCCAGCTGAAATCAAATAAAATAGAAGGTGAAAAATCTATTGATTATCTATGTTATCTGCATGTTCCCACAATATTTTTGTCATAAAATATATTCCCTGAATAAAAAATTTCACAGGTCCCAGATTTTTTGTGCAATTCTTTCAAAACTTTTTATTTTAGTAAACATACCAATTTGAAAAATGATGTTGAATCAATTATTAATAAAAATAATTTTTTCAAAGATTGCTATGGCAAAAATTTAGTTTACACACACACACACAAAATCATAGCTCGAGTGGGTTTGGCTCAGTGGATAGAGTGTCAGCCTGTGGACTGTAGGGTCCTGGGATCAATTCCGGTCAGGGGTACATGTCTGACTTGCAGACTCGATCCCCAGCGTGGGGCGTGCAGGAGGCAGTCAATCAATGATTCTCTCTCATCACTGATGTTTTTATCTTTCTGTCCCTTTCTCTTCCTCTCTGAAGTCAATAGAAATATGTTTTTAAAAATCATAAAATGACTACATGTAAAGAACACATTTTATTATAATAGCACTATATAACATTGTCTGTAACTGATAGTATATGAACAAAAACAATTTAAATCAAATAAATAAATTAATTAATAAATTAATTAATTAATTAAATAATTATACCAAAAAAACTTTTATTTTATTTTGGCTTGCCATCATGAAGTAGCAAATGTAATTCCAAACCCCAAATTCAAGTAAACAGTAGTAAAACAAAACCATTTATTGGTGCCTCTTTAAAGGCCTTGCCAATGTTGTCCAGAAACCAGTCCTCTGAGTGTTCTTCCTAGAGAGTTATTCATAAATCTCTGAGTCAGTTTACCTGTTGGACATGTGATCCTAATTATCTTTCATGCACCCCACTCACTAAAGGGCAAGGGTAAGGTACAGTTTCCTTATGAGCCCATCTTCTTAACACATCTGTGAAAGGATCTGATGTCAGACATTCCATTGTCTCAGCTGCTCCCTTTTAAATTTCACAGGCCATTTGGATCTAGCATCTCTACCATAATCTAAAACAGCTCCTTCACCTTTTTAGTAGGCTGAAACATGACACATCACTTTGATGCTGATAGTGCATTCCAAAAGTTAATTTCCCCAAGTTGTTTTTTATTAATTATCCAATCTTTTTTTTAAAAAAAAATTTACCTGCTTGATAATACAATCATTTTAGTAGTCGCCAAACACAAATCCATGAACATTTGGATCTCTGGGTTGTTTGATTTCTCTGCAGTTTATACTGTCTGACTTTCGGCATAGTGTGCTAGTTGGCTGGCTGGCCCTTTGCCCATTTTCCCATCTTAAGGTGAGTGAAAAACATCAGCTTTTTTATAACGGTACAGCCACTCTGAGCACCCATCTGTACCCCAACCGGGGATCGAACCTCCAATCTGGGTGTGACCGGGAATCGAACTCCCAACCTTTCAGTGCATGGGACGATGCTCCAACCAACTGAACCATATTAGCCACAGCGTGGACAGCAGCTTTTCATTTAACCCTGCTCCAAGTTAGAGTGAGCATGCTATCCACTAGCAAAAACATAGTCCCTACCTTTCTCTAGTAAATTCTTCCAGGGCTGTCCACTTAGCAAGAGGCTTTCCTTTGCTACTTGGTATCATGAACTCTCCTTGGAGCAGCAGGGGAGCTGTGGCTGACTGGCATCCACATGTATAGTGTCATGAGGACTTCCTTGGATAGGCCATTTTTGGAGGTGCTCTAATAATTTTTACTGGATGGTATGAACTTCTCCTCCCTGATTTAAATGAACCCGTGGCATAACTGGAAGTCCTTGATAATTTAATTGTGGTAAAGTACACATAACATACCATAACTTACCCTCTTAACCATTAAGTGTACAGTTCAAAAGTGTTAAGTATATTCATATTATTGTACAACAGATCTCAAAAATTTTTCATCTTGCAAAACTGAAACTCTGTACCCATTAAACAACTCCGCAGCCCCTGGAAACTACCATTTGACATTTTGTTTCTATGAATTTGACTGCTCTAGGTAACTCATAAGTGGAAACATTGTATTTATCTTTTTGTAAATGGTTTATTTCACTTAGTGTAATCTCCTCATGGTTCATACATGTTGTAGCATGTGTCATGTCAAAATTTTCTTCCTTTTTAAGGTTTGATAATATTCCACTGTATGGCTAGACAATATGTTGTTTATTCATCCCTCAATGGGCAGATGCTTGGATTGCCTTCACCATTTAGCTATTGTGAATAATGCTTCTATGGACATGAATATGCAAATATCTCTTTAAAATCCTGCTTTAAATTCTTTTGGATAAACACCTAGAAGTGGGAATACTGGGTCATGTGATAATTCTGTGTTGTTGTTTTTTTGGGTTTTGTTTTGTTTTGTTTTTTGTTTTAAGTACCATACTGTTTTCCATAGTAGCTGTATTAAATGTATACTTTGAAGTATGCATTTTGCCATTTAGGCTTCTGACCGTAATCATAAAATATTGAACAAAACAATCATATTTTTAAACATCATTCACTACACTAATATCTCCATTCAAATTATTCACTTTGAAGTTCTGGCTATTAACAGATTACTTTCCATTCTTAGCCACCTGTTTCCAGTTTAATTTTAGTTTAAGTGTTACCAGTCTGTATTACTCAAACTTTTAAACAACTCTGTCTTTCCCTGAGCTATTATCACCTTGGAGATATTGTGAGTTAACAGTAATTCCCTCTACTGGCCTTTTGACTCTCACAGATGATCACAGACTACCTCACCCCCAGGGTAGTTTTGTGGATCTCTTATCAACTTTGTAATTTTAGGGGGTTGCTACTCTTTCAGAGTGAGATATTCAGGGACAAGCTCAGCTTAATTTATTTGGTATTGAGGGACCTTATCTCCAAACCTCACTGACTCCTATGATCACCTCATCAGGGATTGCCTCTGGAATCTAAGGTTGTTTTCTTTGTACTTCCTTAACTACCTTAATTGACTGTCAGTTATCTTTCTGTTGTTGTGTGTTTTTTTATAATGTCCATCTTAACAAGTGTCTCTTGAGACCCACCTTTTTTTCTCAAAAATTATCCCTGCTCTCTTCTAGCTAATTTATTGCCCATTTTTGTAGTTGGATGACTAAAGTGAACCTACTCTTACATAAGCATTTGTCTACTAATTGCAGGGCATCTACTGCCCTTTCCTGGTCTCTAAGCTCTGTAATTAGTGAAGTCCTCTTGGTGAGAAGTGCTATGATTTCCATTTGCTTCATTAAAAGCAAGTGATAGGGTATCCTGACCCTATTCTAGTTCCAGTGGGGTTTGATGCAGGTTGATAAACCATCTGTTTATGGCCAACATAATCTTTTACTTCAAGAATAACTTATCTCATTTGCCACTAAGTCTATTGTATTAGCTGTGAGGTACCTCACCAGGCTGTAATTCTCTATTCCATGGGGAGTGGGAGAGGGTTTCTTCAACCTTAAAGAGGACTCTGGGCTTTATAAAGGATGTTCCAAGTCTTTCTTCCTAGGGAGATTTCCTAAACTTCTAATTTTATTTTTGTTAACATATGGTATCTAGTTTTTAGTGTATATTAACCAAGCCAGAGCTCCTTTACCTCTTTGACAAATGTTTTCCCAGGATTAGTAACTTGAGTAGAGTGGAAGCCCTTACTTCTTACCTCTTAAAGTCTTAAAACCAAGCCAAAAACCTTCATCAGAATGGTGATAATTGTCCCCTATGTTAGGCTGACTTTCTGATCTCCATTATTCTTTCAACTGTTTTATAATGTGGTACTGTGCACTTCTGTAAAAATATACTACAGGATTATTTTTAACGCTTTTACACAACATGAAAACTTAGAAATGGCTCATAACTGCCTTAATAACTTCCAAAATTTCTCTCTTTTGGGAAGTGATCTGTTTCCTCCTTTTACTCTATACATAGGTAAAAACTACCTGGTTGGTTACAATAAGTATTACAAACTGACCTAATTTAGCCATTAAGCAATTGTTAGGTTCCTTTGGTGTTTTTCACTGGCCTCAGGAAATTAGAAATAGTTGGTGCTTTATATGTTTGCTTTCCCGCAATCTTTCTATCAAATGATTTGAAAGCAAATATTAGATCTGATTTTGCCAAACATACACTTGTCAGCAAAAGCAGGCAGAAACATTGCTACTTCCTATTTCTGTGGTTCAAGAGTCCCACTCTCTGCCCTTACTTATTTTGGCTATTACTTGATAGCTGGATCAGCCAGTTGTGTTAGTTCAGGGTGACATATAATGAATGGTACTTTAGACCTTAAGGCCTCTATCAAACTGTTAGGCTGCTGGCTTCCCAGATTTTTAAACCTTGTTTATGCAAGGACAGTGGGACATAGCAATGAATGTCCTAACCACCTACATATCTCATATCTCACCAATGAAAACATTATCTCTAACATCCCTTATGCTGATTAACATGCCCTCAGGGTATACATATTTATATCCATGTTTGAGGTGCTTAATAACCTCCTTTGGAGTGTGAATTCCTGATTAGGGTACATCATAAGCTAACTAACCACCTTTATAGTTTAGATGACAGTTATCTTGGATACATCACAATTTCTATTACAGAACATATAAAAGCAAGCCACGTAATTAGCAGTTAAATGGAAAAAAGAAAAATATATGAGGTTTTTTGCTACATTACAAGGCAAATTTGTCAAGTACATGTAACCTTTATCTTTCCTAGCCTTTCCTTTAGTAGCTCTTCTACTACTCAGTGGTGGCCCTCCCTCTGCCCTGAGGACTTCTGGTATTCTCATCATCTTCCACCCTCATCAAAACAGGTCTTAGAAAAGGATTTTGTGAACTCATACACAATTTGAGGTTAATACCAGAGTAGATAAGGTGGGAACGAGTTAAAAGCTTGTGTGCCAAACACCAAGAATCCTATCTAATAAAAGAGTAATATGCAAATTGACCATCACTCCAACACACAAGGTGGCCGCCCCCATGTGGTCACAAGATGGCCACCACAAGATGGCCAGCAGGGGAGGGCAGTTGGTAGGGACCCAGGCCTGCAGGGGAGGGCAGTTGGTGGGGACCCAGGCCTGCAGGGGAGGGCAGTTGGGGGTGACCAGGCCTGCAGGGGAGGTCAGTTGGGGGCGACCAGACTGGCAAGGAGGTGTAGTTAGGGATGACCCTGCCAGCAGGGGAGAGCAGTTGGGTGCGACCAGGCCTGCAGAGGAGGGCAGTTAGGGGTGACCAGGCTGGCAGGGGAGGGCAGTTAGGGGCAATCAGGCCGGCAGGGGAGCAGTTAGGTGTTGATCAGACTGGCAGGGGAGTAGTTATGGGGTGATCAGGCTGGCAGGCAGAAGTGGTTTGGGGTAATCAGGCAGGCAGGCAGAAGTGGTTTGGGGTAATCAGGCAGGCAGGCAGGTGAGCAGTTGGGAGCCACCAGTCCTGGATTATGAGAGGGATGTCCAACTGCCCGTTTAGGCCCAATCCCGGTTCACTAGGACATCCCTCGAGGGGTCCCAGATTGGAGAGGGTGCAGGCTGGTCTGAGGGACACCCCCCCTCTAGTATTTACATATTTGAACATTCCTGGGAAGGATAAAGAGTTGAACAAAAATCCTACTATTTTAATTACCATTTCCCAAACATGCACTATGCATATAATCTGACACATAGTGTATTAGCCCGTTCAGGTTGCTATAACAGAATACCATAAACTGTGTGGCTTATAAATAACAGACATTTATTACTCACAGTTTTGGAGGTTGGGAGTCCAAGATCAAGGTACCAGCAGATTCAGTGTCTGGTGACAACCCACTTCCTTGTTCATAAATGACTATCTTTTCCTTTTGTTTTCACATGACAGAAGGGACAAGGGAGCTCTCTTGGATCTATTCTATAAGGGCACTTATATGACCTAATAATGACTTATATGACCTGATTACCTTCCCGAGGCCCCACCTCCAAATACCATCATATTGGAGATGAGGTTTCAACATGTGAATTTGGGAAGAGGGGACACATATTCAATCTATAGCATAGATGTTTTACTTTTATATATGTATACATGTATAAACATATATGTATAGAGATAATACACACATATGCACACATTCTCATTTAATCTTCAGAACTTCTTTGTTAGATAGCATACTTTTTATTTTATAGTTTAGGAAACTGAGGCTCAGATGTTAAGTAACTTTCCTAAAGTCTTTTCATTGTCTTCACAATGAAAATATTTCCTGAGGCTTGCATTTTAACAATGAGCAAAACCTTAAGACACAAGAATTCATTTCGCATTGTAATTTTCAGGCTTTGGTGAATTGGTGGGAAAAGTGATTGTCAGTCACATTAAACAGCTGATCTCTTTTGTAATGGGAAATCTCAGTGAGGAATTTTCAAGAAAAATCATCCATGTGTACTGAATCTTTACTTTAAAAGTTTCATCTGTTTATTTTGTTCATTAGATTCCTTGTTCATTTATTTTGATTTTTAGATACAATTTTTACAGATATGTATTTATTGCCATTTTATTGGGGTTTTTTGTTTTGTTTTTAATGATTCTTATAATAGTTTAATTTTTTTAGTAGTTTTAGATATATTTTTTAATTTATTTATTGATTAAGGTATCACATATTTGTCCTCATCCCCCCATTCCCAGCCCACACCCCTCCCCACACATGCCCCCACCCCCCTGTTGTCCTTAACCGCTGGTTAGGCTCATATGCTTGCACACAAGTCCTTTAGTTGATCTCTCCCCTTTGCTCCCACCCTCCCCTACCCTCCCCTACCCTACCTCTGAGGCCCGACAGTCTGATCCACGCCTCCTTGTTTCTGGGTCTGATCTTGTTCATCAGTCTATGTTGTTCATTATTTCCCCTAGATGAGTAAGACATGTGCTATTAGAAATACACTTATAAGAACTGAAAATGAGACAAGCAATAATGGTTTTGCTGACAGGCAAATGAATCAGTCTGTAGTGAGTTTCTTTCTGGGCCAACAGTTCTTTTGAGACCCAATTTCAATGTCACACAGTTCCTTATGTGTACATGTCAGCACTGACATTTCAGTTCTGAATGGTGGACAAATGGTGGTAATGCTGGTCTGACCCTCTCTGGTTTGGTCCTGGGCAACCTGTAGTGACACACAGCTGTTAACTGCTAGTATGGCAAGGCGTCATCAGCGTCTTCCATCTCTGGACTGCTTTTCTTCTGTCTTGATGGCTGGAGTAGTCCTGTCGATTCCTCTCTGTTGTTGGAATCCACATGGTCTCGGAGTTGTTTTCTGAAAATATACAAACATATTCTCGACCAAAAGTTAATAAAGGAATGTTTTCTATAAATTTGACTTGAGATCGATCCTATTTCATTTTTTGCCCAAATGATTTCCCTCTGACTTTTTTTTACACCTTGTGTGTTTTTCATGGGTGTCTTGCTTTTAGCCTTACATGCCATTTTATTGTTCATATTTCTTCTTCTTCTCCTCCTCCTCCTCGTCCTTGTCCTCCTCCTCCTTCTTCTTTTTCCTCATCTTAAAGAATGCCCTTCAACATTTCATGTAATACTGTTTTTTTGGTGATGAACTCCTTTAGCTTTTTCTTGTTTGAGAAGTTCTTTATCTGACCTTCAATTCTAAATGATAGCTTTGCTGGGTATAGTAATCATGGTTGTAGGTCCTTACTATTCATCATTTTGAATATTTCTTGCCACTCCCTTCTGGCCTGCAGTTTCTGTTGAGAAACCAGCTGACAGTTGTATGGGCCCTCCCTTGTAGGTAACTAACTGCTTTTCTCTTGTTGCTTTTAAGATTCTCTCTATGACTTTAACCCCTGGCATTTTAATTATAATGTATCTTGGTGTGGCCCTCTTTGGGTTCATCTTTGGGATGCTTTGCACTTCCTGGACTTGTAAGTCTATTTCTTTCACCAGGTAGGGGAAGTTTTCTATCATTATTTTGTCAAATAGGTTTTCAATTTCTTGCTCCCTTATTTCTTCTGGCACCACCATGCCAATGTTAGTACCCTTGAAGTTGTCCCAGAGGCTCCTTACACTATCTTCATATTTTTGGATTCTTTTTTTTTTTTCCTTTTTGCTATTCTAATTAGGTGTTTCTTGATTCCTTATATTCCAAATTCCTGATTTGATTCTCAGCAATTGGTTATTGATTCCTTGTAAATTGTTCTTCATTTTAGTTAGTGTATCCTTTATTTCTGTGGTCCTTTTTCATGTCGTTGATGTTCTCACTAAGTTCCTTGAAGTACTCACTGAGTTCCTTAAAGTGCTCATTAAGTTCCTTTAGTATCCTTATAACCATTGTTTTGAATTCTGTATCTGGTAGTTTTTTTTGTTTCCATTTCACTTAGTTTTTTCCTAGAGATTTCTTCTGTTCTTTCATTTGTGACATTTTTTGTCTCTGCATTTGGCTGCTTCCCTGTGTTTGTTTCTATGTATCAGGTAGAGCTGCTATGTCTCTTGGAGTTGGTAGAGTGGCCTTGTGTAGTAGGTGTCCTCTAGGGCCGAGTGGCTCAGCCTCCCCAGTCACCAGAACTGGGCACTCCAAGTGTGCCCCCATTTGGGCTGTATGCACTTTCCTGTTGTAGTTGAGCCATAATTGCTGTTATCCTCACTGGGAGGGATTGAACCCCAGGCTAATTGGCTGTGAAGATAAGCTGCAACTTTAGGGGAAGAGCTTCTGTGCAGGAGACACCCCTATGGAGTAGGACTTGCTTTAGTGGGGCTTTGGTGCTTATTGAGTCTGCCCCTTGGGTGTGTCACTTGTGGAGGTGGTAGGGTTGTAATCTGGTGTGGTTGAAGCTGACCACCAAGTGCACTGGCTCTGGAGCTTTCTGGGAGGTGCAAAGTCAGCCACTGCCTGTGCCTGCCCAAGGCCACTTGGCATGTTTTACACAGCAATTGATAAATGGCTGCTACTTGTTTTGGGCTTGAAGGTGCCTAGGAGAAGTAAGCTATGAAGCAAGGCAGGTTGTCACTAGTGCTAGGACTGCAGCCCCTTCTTGAGATGTATGGAACATGCTGAGGCCAGCTTCTGCTTGTTTGAGAGATTTTAGGAAAATCCAAAGCATGAGGCAAAAGAGGCTAGTTGTATGGAAAAGCCACTGGAAATGCATTGGATGAACCTGCAAGTATGAGGGCTGGGGTTTCAAGGAATCACCAGGGTGGGGCGAAAAGTGTGAGCCAGATTGATGGAGATTCAGATATGGCATCTTCCCATTGGCACTGTGGCCAGGAGGTCTCAGCAAAGAAGCAATGAATGACTTGTGCCAGCACGTTTGTCTGGGAGAAAGCTGTCCCCCAGTTCTTGTCCTGATGCCAAACAATTTAGTGCCTTCTTATATGTCTCTGGATCCTTTCAAGCTGTTGTCCCAGTGCTGGAGCTAAGAGGGAGTATGAGTAAGTCTGTGCACAGGCCCTTTAAGAGGAACTGCCTTGGAATCTTAGCATCCCTCCATTTCCCTCAGTCCAATCCCCACTGGTTTTTAAAGTCCAAAGTTACAGGGACTTCTCTTCCTGGCACTGGAACTCTGGGCTGGGGGGTGTGGTGTGGAACATGGACCCCTTGCTCCTCATAAGGGCCCCCATGGCCCAGAAATCCCTCCCAATTTAAAGAAAAGGAAAAAAAAAAACATGCCACAAGTGGGTGTTGGACCAGCCCTCTGCGCCTCAACACCTCCTATCAGTCTCAATGTGGCTTTTTCTTTAATTCTCTAGTTGTAAGGCTTCCATTAAGCAAGATTTCAGGTCATCCTGAATGATGATTGTTCTGTAGTTTACTTACAATTTTTATGTGGTTGTGGAAGGATGCAGGTATCACATTTACCTATGCCATCATCTTGAATTACCTACATTAACTTTTACACATTAATTACTTTGCATAGATTATGTATTCAAAGCTCTGTATTTAACATTTTTCCTGGTTGATCAATTGGAAAAATTAAATAATCTTTCACCTTATTAAAGTGGTCATTGCCCTGCCTGCATGGTTCAGTGGTTGAGCATTGACATATGAACTAGCAGGTCACGGTTCGATTCCCGGTCAGGGCATATGCCGAGGTTGCGGGCTTGATGCCCAGTGTGGGGTGTGCCGGAGGCAGCCAATCAATGATTCTCTCTCATCATTGATGTTTCTATCTCTCTATCCCTCTCTCTTCTTCTCTGAAATCAATAAAAATATTTAAAAAAAATGGTCATTGAACACACACTATTAGCTGTTATTTTATGACAATTATCACCAATATGATATTTATTAACAAAATGTCAGCATCTTGTACCTTCATTAATTTAATGATTATTATCTGTGTGTCAGCTAATAATAAACAGGACAGCCATAACTCTTGTCTATTACTGTCAGATGTAAAAAAAAGTTATATACTAAATGTAGAACTTCTATGTAAGATGGTATCACATGTTCATGCTTTTGAAGTCCTCTATTCCTGACACATATAGAATAGATCAGAGATAAGAAAAAAAGAGAAATTAAAAAAGATATATCTGTTCTCAGAAACAAGATAATTATCTCTCTGCAAGTGAAGGTGAACCAAGCATCTGGATCTTGAAGTAGATTAGGGTGTACAAGATTTCTTTCCTCTTGGGGTAAAGGGCATCAAATAAAAAGTGCCCCACTTGATGTAAGAGAACAAATCAAGACTCATTGCCTTGTGGAAATAATGGAGACCATCCAAATGATATATAGTAGGGGAAAATGAAGGCTTCGGGTATGTTGTGATTGGAATTCATTCACATAAGAAAACTGCAAGCAGATGAACTAGAAGTTGGACATCCTATGATTGGCTTGGTGAACATGTGTCTCTTCTTGGTCCTGAGCATAGACTTTTAAAAAAAATCTTTGTTGTTGAGAGTATTACAGATGTTTCCCCTTTCCCCCATTTCTCCCCTCCAACCCACACCGGCCCCCACCCTAGGCCTTCACCCTATTGTCTGTGTCCATGGCAATGCATATAAGTTCTTTGGTTAATCTCTTCCCCTATCCTCATGCCCCCTCCACCCCCTTCCCTCTGAGATTCGTGTGTCTGTCCCATGTATCCATGCCTCTGGTTCTGTTTTATTCATCAGTTTATTTTGTTCATTAGGTTTCACATATGAGAGTCCTC
The DNA here is from genome assembly GCF_027574615.1 of Eptesicus fuscus. Lineage (NCBI taxonomy): Eukaryota > Metazoa > Chordata > Mammalia > Chiroptera > Vespertilionidae > Eptesicus > Eptesicus fuscus. Next base: position 98,078,896 of record NC_072473.1, read on the forward strand.
AGCATAGACTTTTGATAATGATTTTTTGAAAAATCCTAGGAAATTGATTCTGTTACCTAAAATAGTCATGTTCCCATGAATAATTTTAGGTCTCCTATCATTAATCAATGTGTTTTAGAACTAGGAAATAGACTTCTTTATAACCTTAACTGGCCTATCAGCATTACCTTCCATTAGTGAAAATAAATGTAGTTTAGAAATGAAATACAATGGAAGATCCCTGTTTTTCTCCAGAATATCATTCATGTTCACTCTCAGGATGTTTATTCTGAAATATAAGGTTTAGAACAGTAAAGAATATAAGTTACTAGTTATAAAAACTATAAAAGTTAATAAGTCACATTCTTATATATTTTACAAAATATTTAGTAAAAATATAACTGACCACAGGGATACTTAAAATTGGATAGGTTTACTGCGGTGGATGGTGCCACACCCTTTCCTGCCAATATCCTGTAAGATTCTCAAGGCTCCATAAGAATTTATCAAATAGAAGATCTAAATGACACATACATGTCAAGAGCAGATTTAATTGTACTAATGATATTTTCCTGCCTTCCACATGACCTTGATTAGAAGAGGCAGAGTACTTTTTGGAGAGTTGCAGTGTGAATCTGATAAGAATATTATATATAATGTATTTGTCTACTTGACACAATAATGCTATGATTTTTTGGAAATACTATTTTAGAATATAAATATACCTTATTGTAAAGCCTTAAATCTATGCTAAAATGAACACAGTGCATCCAATTCATATTATTTATCCTGATAAGCAATGCACGTTATATTTCATTTCAAATGGTCTTGGTTGTTAAGCTGTGACTTTGACTGACCTATGTAAATGGAAAAGTATTTCCATGAATTAGCATTCCCACCTTTCCTCAGTAGTCTCTTCATTTTTCTCCACCTTTCATAGGAAGAATCAAATGCCCATTTTCCCTTTTATTATTAACAAACCATTGATAAATTTAGATCCTTCTACAATTTTTATTCTCCTTTATTTTAACTGGACAGTGTGATTCTCGTCACTGTAAGTTCTGTGTCTGTGTCATTTAGCTGAGGTTACTATACCTTTATTTTATAACTTTTGAGAATGTTGATACCTCAGGATTTTTTCCTCTGTTCAATTTTGAAAACTGGATTAATTCCTCACTGTATTATCGAAATAGCTTATTACAATTACCTTATAATTGCCAAAGCCAATAGTCCTGTTTCAACTTTTACCTTAGTTTAAATATATTTTTATTGATTTCAGAGAGGAAGAGAGAGGGATAGAGAGATAGAAACATCAATGATGAGAGAGAATCATTGATTGGTTGCCTCCTGCACATCCCACACTGGGGATGGAGCCTACAACCTGGGCATATGCCCTGACGGGGATTTGAACCATGACCTCCTGGTTGATAGGTCGACGCTCAACCACTGAGCCATGCCGGCTGGGCAACTTTTACCTTTTTAAAGACTTTGTGGCATGGGACAAGGTCAACCAATCAAACCTCAATCTATAAATTTCAATCTTAATCAAAATTTATTTTGAATTTTTTAAAAACTCTATAGTCATCAGAACAGCAAAAATATATCATTTTATACCTGTTAGCCTGGCAAAAATTAGAAAACAAGATAAAATTAATTGACAGAAATACGTACATATAGGAACTCTCAGGCATTGCTGATGAGAATGTAGATTATAGTATTATTGTCATTCTATAGAGAAATCTATAACTTAAAGTATGTCTGTTCTAACATAGAACAGCCCTGCCCAACTGAACGAAGGGAGGTACCCTCTTTCTCACTGGCAAAACAGATGGATCTGATCCTACCTGCAGCTACCTGAGGCAAGGGGGAACAGCCCAGGGCTGGAAATCTGTGGTCCTACAGATGACAAAGAGGAGGTTCCAGCAAGCCAGTCAGGGCTGAGGTATTGGAAGGAGAGGAAGAGCCATACCCAAGTCCACCCCTCTACCCCCAATCCAACATGCTACTGGCACCCCTCCCAACACTAGTCTGATCAAACCATTCAGGCCCAGACCAGGATACCCCTGCAGAGCCCAGTTCCATGGGGGAAGGGACAACAGCTCAAAACAGCGACTCATGACAAGACTCAAAGCAGACCCAGCCTCTGGGCTGAGGTCCTGGCTGCTGGACTACCAGGGACTTCAACCTATTGGGCCTCAGTCAGGTTTCTCTGGGCCAGAAAAGGACAGTGACTCACATTGACTTGCACCAGAGAAACTCCCAGGAAGCCCAGGAGAAACATTCCAAGGAAAAAGATTCAATAACATCAGAGCAAAATCTAGTGAGCACCACAAATAGCAGACAATATTGTGAAAATGTACCACAGCTTTTTTTTTTTTTAAAAGATTTTTAAATTTATTTTTACAGAGAAGAAAGGAGAGGGAGAGAGAGAGAAAAACCTTGATGTGAGAGGGAAACATTGATCAGCTGCCTCCTACACACCCACTAGCTTGTTCTCTTCAAAATCTCCCTACATTTCTGTCAAGTGCTCTGTCAATGTATTGTTAGGTCCGTACATGTTATTGATGATCTTCTTGCCCAATTTTTCCTTTGATCAATGTATCATATCTTTATTTATTCCTTATGATGTTTTAGCTTAATTTATATTTTGTCATATATTAAGATATCTATCTTAGCTTTATTTTGATTCATAATTGCCTAGCAGTATTATTTACCCATTTTAAAAAATCTTTGTCTTAATTTTAACAATATTTTTGTATTTTCAGAATACCTTTTAAAATTTTTTTCAGAGAACTTCTGTAGTTTAGTTGCCATAATTAACCAATTTATATTTATTTACAGTTTTATTAAGGCTCATAGTTGCCATCTTATTATACACTGAGTGGCCAGATTATTATGATCTCTGAATGCATAATAATCTAGCCACCCAGTGTATATCCTATATAATAAAAGGCTAATATGCATATTGTCCCCTCAACCAGGAGTTTGACCAGCAGGCAGGCCAGCCAACCGCCCATGTCCCCTCCCCCTGGCCAGGCTGGCCAGACCCCACCCATGCACAAATTCATGCACCGGACCTCTAATATATATACATATACTGAGTGGCCAGATTATTATGTTATTATGCATTCAGAGATCATAATAATCTGGCCACTCAGTGTATATTTTCCATCTATTATACTTTCTTTTTTTTTCTTTATTCATAAATTCTACTGCATGAATCGATTTTCACTCTTTGTTCTGCTGCTTTAAAATGTATACATTTTGTACTGTGACTCTGAATCATGGTTGAGCCTGTAGCCCTGAAGAACCGGAAACCCAAAGGAACAAATATGCCTTCTACAAAGGGCCCCATCTTTAGTGAGGCTGTTTCTGGAGTCCATATGATGACCAAGGTACTGCGTGTGGCCACAGGTCTGGACCCTAGGCCTCTAGAGGAGCAGGTGGAGCCTGTGATTGTGAAAGTTGAAGAGGAGGAGGAGAAAGATAAGTGCTTTCCTAGCCTGGAGATGTTCAGCCAGTGTTTCAGGCAGTTTGAGTATCATGACATACTTGGCCCCTGTGAGGCCCTGAGTCAGATCCATGTGCTCTGCTGTGAGTGGCTGAGGCCCAAGATCTATACCATGGAGCAGATCCTAGAGCTTCTGGTGCTGGAGCAGTTCCTGAACATCCTGCCCCAGGAGCTGCAGGCCTCGGTACAGGAGCACTGTCCAGAGAGTATTGCAGAGGCTGTCACTCTCCTGGAAGACCTGAAGTGATAACTGGATGAACCATGACAGCAGGTTTCATCTCCTCCAATGAACAGAAACAGGCATGGGAGAAGATGTTTACTTCAGGAACAGCAAAGCAATCCCTGAGCAGCACCCAGCCACAGTCTGTGGCAACAAGTCCCAAATATGAACCTTGAGGACCCTTGTACGTCCAAGAGACTAGTGAAGAGCAGGATTTCACTCCAGAGCTAAGACAGAATCAAGATTGTAAATTGATCACCCAGAATGAAGAATCAGCAGATATGCAGAAAAGTTCTGAGGAATCTCATGCAGAAGAATTCAAAAAGGATATTACTCCCATGATTATTGCCAATAAATTTGAGGCCAGGTTAGAAAGACAGTGGGTAAACCTTGAAAAAGAAAGAGGAACAAAAACCCCTTTCCTAGACAAAGATTCCAAGAAAGGTAGAGAATTAATGCCTACTAAACCCGTTCCAAGAGAGAGATGTTACATATGTGCTGAGTGTGGAAAAGCTTTTAGCAATAGCTCAAATCTTACTAAACACTGAAGAACACACATTGGGAAGAAACCCTAAGTATGTACCAAATGTGGGAAAGCCTTCAGCCACAGCTCAAACTTTACCCTTCATTACAGAACACACTTGGTGGAATGGCCCTATGACTATAAGTGTGGAAAAGCCTTTGGTCAGAGCTCAGATCTCCTTAAACATCAGCGAATGCATACTGAAGAGACACCATATCAGTGTAAAGATTGTGGGAAAGCTTTCAGTGGTAAAGGCAGCCTCATTTGACACTATTGAGTATATACTGGAGAGAAACCTTATCAGTATAATGAATGCGGGAAGAGCTTTAGTCAGCATGCAGGTATTAGTTCTCATTAGAGACTCCACACTGGAGAAAAGCAATATAAATTTAAAGCATGTGTAAAAGCCTTCAACCACAGCTTCAATTTTAATAAACATCATAGAATCCATACGGAGAAAAGGCCTATCCTATATAATAAGAGGCTAATATGCAAATAGACCCAACGGTGGAACAACTGAACAACCAGTTGCTATGACATGTGCTGACCACCAGGGGATGCATGTGGGTGATGGCGGGCATCAGCAGCAGGTGGCAGAGCATGGAACATGGTGGGTGTCAGCCATGGCGGGATAGTGGAGCAAGTGAGCAGGGGTGCCAGACCAAGGTGGGGCACCGGTCACTGTCATTGGAGCAAGCCTCTGGTGGTTACTGAAAATTCTTTGCTCCCTCATGCCACAGTCCCACCTGGCACTTGCACCTGCTGCTGGTGCTGGCCCCGCTCGCATCCACTGCGAGCACTGGAGCTGCCGCTCGTACCAGATGCCAGGCCCAATCTTGGCACTGTCAGTGGGTGCGGGTGATGGCCCCGCTCATACCCATTGCCAGTGCCAGAGCTGCCGCTCACACCCACTGCTGGCACCCGGAGCTGGTCCTGATCACTTGGTGCTGTCAGTGGGTGTGAGCAGTGGCTGCTGGCCCCGATCGTTCCTGAGGGCTTCTCCACCTCCCCCTGCTCCTGAGGGGTAATCAGGGGAGCAGCTGCTGCTTGAACCCGCTGACGGAACCAGCCCCAATCGCTCCACACCATCAGCGGGTGCAAGCAGGGCCAGCACTGTCAGCACATGGGAGTGGTGGCAGCAGCAAGAGTGGGCCTTCTGGCAGACAGGGAATCAGGGGCCATGGCTGGAGGGTCTGGGTGGGGGCACAGAGTATGGGCTGAGACCTGTCCCTGTGGCAGTCTTGTGGCCCACAATTCCTTTCAAGGTGCACGAATTCGTGCACTGAGCCCCTAGTTGATGTAATAATTGTGGGAAAACCTGCAGTAAGTCAAATCTTTCCAAACATCAGAAAGTCCACACTGGAGAGGGAGAAGTGCTTTGACTGTCAAGTAGGCTCTCAATGTTTGTGTGTGTGTGTGTGTGTGTGTGTAACTCTAGAACATGAATGCTAGGGAGAAGTCAGATAATTGTAATATAAACTTAACTGGTAGGTTTTGTTTCATTCAACATCAAGAGACACTGGAGGAATGAGAGCAGTGGCACAATAAGAAGGAAGGTCCTGGAGGGTGTGGATTCCTCACTCACCAGATTAACTGAGGCCAAGCTCCTCACCACACTTCAGGTCCCAGTAAGTATGCTGGCATTGCCTTTTGTATAGTTAAAATGATGTGTATCAAGTATAATTATGGAAAAAGCATTATGACTATTTAACTGTTTTAACATACATTAAGGAATTATGATTTGTAAAGAACTGAGCAATTTGAACACAATCTAATCTGATGCAGAATTAATTTATAACATCTTGTAATAATAAATAAATAAATAAATAAAAAATATAGACGTTTTATTTTTTTTTCAGGTGGCCCATGTGTTATGTGGACCCACACTCATATTAATTTTTCTCTATTGATTTCTGAGACTTATAAATATATGTATGTGATCCTCCTTAAAAATATATTAATATATTCTCATACACCTTTAATCCTTCCCCCCTTTTCTTTACCTTAGTAATATTGTACTAAAGCCCTGGCTGAGTACCTCAGTTGGTTGGAGCATCATCCAGTATACCAAGAGGTTGCAGGTTCAGTTCTCAGTGAGGGCACATACCTAAGTTGTAGGTTCAATCCCCAGTTGGGGCACATAAAGAAGACCACCAATCAATGTTCTCTCTCACATCCATGGCCATTCCAACTGTATTTTCTTTTTACTTAAAAATTATAAATTGTTTTTGTATTTGATCTCCTTGGAAGTTTTCAGAATTTTCCTTTTGCTTTTGGTGCTTTTAAGTTTTATTTAATGTGAACATCAAAGTTTTCCCCATATATCTCCCATTTTTGCACTTTGTGAACCCTTTACATAACATGATCTTTAATGAACAAAATGAAGTATAGTAAATTACCATTTTCATAAATTCAAAATGCATGCACACAAAATAATACACATTTTGCAAAATCATACAAACAAAACGCGTGTGTATCAAACAGTTTGGAATGGTTCCCTATGGAGGGAAGGGAATGGGAAACAAAAATGCAAATGACATGGAAAAATAAAAGAGAAGAGGGGCCTTGCTGTGTTCAATAGGATAAGGCAAATACCTCAACTCTGTACGTATGTCCAAAGTCAAAAGCAAAACAAAACATTATCTAATACTGGGTTCCAATCTAATTTAACATAAAAATATGAAACATCGAGCTCTGGCCAGTGTGGCTTAGCTGGTTGGAACATTGTCCCATACACCAAAAGGTGGCAGTCAATTCCCAGTCAGGGAGCGTACCCAGGTTACAATTTGCTCCTAGTTGGGGCACATGTAGAAGGCAACCAATTGATGTTTCTCTCTCATATCAATCTTTCTCTCACTCTTGCTCTCTTCCTCTCTCTAAAATAAATATAAAATATGAAAAATTATTTCCACAATAAAAATATGATGGCTTATCTTTTTTTAACTATAGCATCATTCTGATATTTGTTTTATAAATGGGGGGAACTGTATGGACTTATAGAAGAGTGATTCACTTACGTGGTTAACTGTTCTTTAAGTGCTTATGTTGTTCTATTTCTGGCACTCTAAATGTATCTACTCTACTTATCCTATAAAGAGTACATACCTACCTATACTGCACAGAGTTTTGGATGAGGAAGTAGCTTCCATCTGATTAATTTACCTAGGACTTCTCTTCTACTCTGTTTCATTCATCTCTGCTCACCTTTCCCTGGCTCTTTGATCTAATTTATTTTATCTTAATCATTAAGTTCTGTTCCCCATGAATGCTGTTCACCAAATATTTCTGATTCTTCCCCATTCTGAGTACACAAAGCCATTTTCTGGCTTTCTTTAGATTGGATGGGACTGACTTGAACTGGCCAATATATCTGACCCTTCTTTAGAAATGCAAGACCCTCTAACACTGCTTTTTCCATCTGACACAATAACCATCAAATTTGGGGATGGAGGATGCTCCATTTGCCTAAATCTCTGAATAACTAAAATATACATAGAACCCAGCCTGCCCACACTGAACATGGCATATGCATTTAAATATTTCTTATCTTAAAACAGTAAGATTTGGAGTGTTGTTTATTTTGCTGAAGCATACCCTAATATATCTGGAGTGACATAATTGCCAACAATTGAATGATTGGTGAAAATGTTTATTTTGATCTTAGGATTGTTATACTGGAGTATCAGTCAATATGGCTAATGCATTTATATTTACTGCAAACTTGAAAACATCCGTTTAGGACACCCAAACAAGTCATCATATTCATTGTCTTATATGGTGTAACAATAAAATGTGAACTCAAATCTAGATGAAGAATACTTTATATATTGCTTCTTACTTATCTAAAAGCCTTGCTCTTGCCATATACAAAAGGGAAGACAAATCAATAGAAAAAATATTGGTTCTTCTAAAGTATCATTAATAATTTCTGATATTTTTAACTGACACTGATTTATTTGTAGATGAGTTATTTTTAATGTATTCCATCTTAACAAATAATATTAAGCCAACTAGCCTGTCCATTTCCTTGCTAAATTTGTCAGAATGTGGCACCTGGTTCAGTTAATTCACTCTTGTCTTTTTTTCACCATGACTTTGCTATGTAGCAAAATTTTACTGTCATGAAATTATTTTGTTTTCAGTTGAATGAAAAAATAATTTGCAATCATTTGACAGTTACAAATGAACATGTTCTCTTTTGTTTTATCTGAGAGGTCTGCATAAACACTTTTTTGAGCAGTATCTTCAGTGAAGGAAAACGAAGCATAGCCTTTTAAATAATGTGCCAAAAGGTGTTGAAAATTTTCCATTATCTAATTGACACTGCAAAGATACCACGTATATAAGTGTGCAAGATGTGTTTGTTTATAACAAGTCAGGTAGAGTAAATTGAATACTATTTAAACGTGTTCTTTCATGGTGGTACATAGGTACAATTATGTGAGGGATAAGAAGGGTGATATTTACTTTTAGGTGTAGTGTGCTTCAGAGAACCTTGTCAGAAGTGATAGTGTGTAACTTCTGAGATTGTAATCAAAGGCGATAAAATTTCCACCTGAGGCTCACTTATGTTCATTCTTTCTCTCTCTGTTCACCCTTGGACCCAAGTGGTAAAGTGACTTGCTTATGGTCACAAGCAGTTGGGTTGCAAAATGCCAAGGTTTGCTTGTCACCTTATAAATATTGACCTTTAAATTTTTGTGCCAAGAACCAATTCATCAGAGAAAAGAAACGATGTATGTATGTATGTATGTATGTATGCATGTATGCTCATAGGAAAATATTTATGGAAATCCATGGCCCTTATGAACTAATAATAAATAATAATGTTTGAGAAAATGCTGTTAAGCTCCTGCTATAGTATATGCTATAATATTTCTTTTTTAATTTTTAATTGAATTTATTAGGGTCACATTGGTTAATAAAATTATATAGGTTTCAAGTGTACAATTCTATAATATATCATCTGTATATTGTATTGTGTGTACACTATCCCAAGTCAAGGCTCCTCCCATCCCCTTTATCTCCCCTTTACCCTTTGCTACCTCTTCCACACACATCCTCATACTATTCTCTGTGCCTATGAGGGTTTATTTTCCTTAATCCCTTCACCTTTTTCACCCAACCCCCACCGTCCCTCCCCTCTGACAGCTGTCAGTCTGTTCTCAGTATCTATGAGTCTGTTTCTACGTTGTTAGTTTATTTTGTTCATTACACACCACATATAAGTGAAATCATATGGTAATTGTATTTCTCTGAATCTGTATTTTCTGCTACCTTGTCTTCTAAGTTGCTGATTTCATTCTCTGCTTCATCCAACCTACTGTTTATTCCTTCTAGAGTATTCTTCATTTTAGATGAAGTATTCTTCATTTCTTATTGGTTCTTTTTAATGGTTTCTATGTGCTTTTTTATGTTGTTGTAATTCTTACTAAGTTCCTTAGGCATCCTTATAACCATTTTTTTAAAATTCTATATCTGATAAATTGCTTGCCTCTATTTCATTTAGCTCTTTTTCTTGAGATTTATCCTCTTCTTTCATTTGGGTCATGTCTCTTTGTCTCCCCATTTTGGCTGCCTCTTTGAATTTGTTTCTGTGTATTAGGTTGATCTGCTATGCCTCCCATTCTTTGTAAGGTAGCCTATGTAGTAGGTGTCCTGTGGGACCCAGTGGCACAATCTCCTTTATCACCTGAGCTGGATGCTTGAGGAATGTCCCTGTGTGGGTTATGTGGGCCCTCTTGTTGTAATTGAGTCTTGATTGTTATTGGCCCATTCGTGCATGGGGTTGACCCTCAGGCTGATTGACTATGTGGAACAAGCCAGACCACAGTGTATGAGCTGTTGTGCAGATGCTGACCACACAAGCAGAATTTACCTCAGCAGGGTGCAATGCCTGCCAAGATCTCCCTTTTGATACACTACTTGTGAAGCTTATTGGATCCTTCTCTGATGTTATCTGGGGCTGGCCACTGAGTGTGTTGGTTCTGGGGTCTCTTCGGGGGAAACTCTGATGCAGGTCAATATCAGATCCTGTCTGTGACTGGCCCTGAGCTACCTGTTTTCAGCTACAAAGCAATCCACAGTTTGTGGGTACATCTGCTGGGCCTGAGTGTGTGCAGAAAGGACCAAGCTGTGTACCAAGTCAGGCTTTTGCAAGCATTGGGCCTGGGGCCAGGTAAGCAAAAGTCCCAAGGCACTCTGAGTTTGCCTCTGCCTACTGGATGCCTGTTAGGCTCAGTCACTGAAGAGCCTCTGGCTGTACTCGATTTATATGAGTTGGGTTGTTAGTGAGTCAACAGGAAAGGGTGAGTGGTGTTCACCAGATTGATACAGGTTCAAGCGCAGTGCCAGTGCTAGCTGTCACCTTCCAGGCACCCATAGACCTTTGTGATTGGGTGTGTTCTGCAGTAGTCATCAGCTGAGGCCAGGAGAGTTTACCAGTCCCACACTGACAAGATTTGGCTCTGTGAAGAGAGGGTTCTGCACTGGTCAGGCATGCAAGAGGAAAATGGGCCTTGTCCTAGAGCCACATAACTCAGTTTCTTTCAGATTCTGACAAGAACCTGATCTCAGCAGGGTAGGGTTCTAGGAGTCAGGATGATGGGGCTAGTGAATATCCCATGAGGGGGATATGGTAGTAAGATTTGAGGGAAGGTGGAGGGAGTGGTCATTGCCCCAGAGCCATACAACTCAAGACTGTCTTGGAGTCTGTCCAGATCTCAGCAGGACAGAGCCACCAGGGTTCAGAAGGGTGGGGCCACCAGGAGCCTGGAGAGTGGGATTGCAGATCTCCTGGAGGAGGGGTTCCAGTCAGGGGAAGGGCAGGGAAATGGCCCTGTCTTCAAAGCCATACAACTTGGTCCTTGACAACCCCTGAGCCTTTCCAGAGTTATACACCTTGACCAAGATAGCTGACTTATCAGCAGGGAGCAAACTTCCTGGGTAGGGCAAGAGGGAATTTAGTAGGTAGGGCTTTACTTTCCCCTGGACTGATGCCATTTGGAGGGGAGTGCTCCACCCAAGAAAGATGGTGTCTAAAGTTTGCACAGGGATCCTAGTAGCTGTCCTGTCAGCTCTCTTTCCAGAACCACAAACCCCAGTCTCTCCTAATGCTACACTAGTACATTCCACCCTTTCTCTACTGAAGCCCAGGGTGAGTTGCTCCAAAAGAGATATTGTGCCTTAGGCCTTTAAAAGGGTTCCTGTGTCTCTAGCCAACTTCTATCTCTCCCTGGTAGACAGAATCTCCACTGATTTTCACAGCCATGTGTTATGTGGGCCCCTCTTTTTTCCTCTGATTCTCTGGTTTTAGACCCCATGCTTATCAGGGGAACTCACCACAGTTGAGACATTCCTTTGGAATTTCAGCCACTGCCTGTTGGAGCAGGGCCAGACCTTTTCACATCTCTGCCCTTCTACCAGTTTTGATGTGCCTTCTTCTGTAAAATCTTGGTTATAAGACTCCTCTTCAGCTAGTCTTCAGTTGGTTATTCAGGTTGCTGGCTCTATATTTTTGTTGAAATTCCAGTTTGGTCCTGGGAGGAGGTGATTGCAACATCTACCTAGTCTGATACCACCTTCAATCCTCTGCTATAGTGTTTCATCATCTTTTTGTTTGTTTGTTTGTTTTTGATGATCAGGAATGAGTTAGCAATAGGGTTGGCATTTAGAGAGTGCACTTTCTTTTATGTTACAAACCCAAAGGATACCATAAGATGGCAAATATAGAGCAAAAAAGAGCCCAGCTTGTGAGTCAGACCTATGTATGGATCTAACACTTGATAGCTGTGACTTTGAACAAGGGCCAAGTGAATCAATATTCATTTTCACAGATGAGTAATCTGAAGACCAAAGATGTGAACTGACTTTCCCAAGGTCATTTACCAATTCTTCTAAATTTAAATCAGGTATTCTGTCAATTATATCATGCTGTCCTGTTTATACAGGCATTTGTTTACACTAAGGAGAGTAAAAGGGAACTTTTTAAAAAAGCATTTATCAATTGCTTACAATGGAGTAAACAAAAGCACAGTGCACATATTATCCAATTTAATCCTTACAAGAATACTTTGGAATTCGTGATGTGTTAATAAACCATTGAACAATTATGTTAGCTGAGATTCTTAAAGCTAGCTCAAAGTCATAGATGACATGTACAAGAAGCAACATTTAGATTTATACTTGAATCATTGTGAACCTATTTACTCTGCCATCAAATCATTGTTCCATATTCTTTATTCAATTTATGTTATTTTCTATAATGTTTACTTATTTTAAATTAGCATATTTTATTTTTTCATATTTAAACGTTCTTATTCTATATCTAAAATTTAAATTCATTTCCCCATACCTTGTGGTGTATAGCTTTGTTCCTCAATTAAAAATACATCTTACATGTCTTTTTAAAAATTTTGGAAATTTATTTTGTTTGAAGTTTCTAAAAACAAACAAACAAACAAACAAAATCCTTAGCTGAAAGGTACTTTTCCTCCATCTTGCTGTTATGTATTCTTTACATCTAGACTTTATGTTTGACTTTGCAGAAAAACTCTAGCTTTGAGTGATGAAAAGGCAAATATGCCCTCTGAGGACCACTCTCTGATGCTTTAATACCTTAGTACCAGAGAGTCATTCTGGAAGATCTTAAATACAGATTAACCCAGTAGTTATTTGGAGGGGGATTCGGCTGTGAATTAACCTGTGAATCCTCTTTCAAAATGTCAACTGTTGACTGTACACATCATTCATATCCAGGTATATGACTTGTATTACATTCATTTCCTTATCTTATTGAAGAAGAGATGAAATTATAGACATTAAAGACCACCAGGAGCATAGCTTCTGAATTTAATCAATTGCAATCATGAAAGTAATTTATCAAAATTGTTGAAATACATAATGGAAAAATAATGGCTTCTGACTCCACTTAAAGCTATTTATTGATAACATCTCTTACTTAGTTTAACTATAACATGAAATGTAAGAAAAGAAAAAATTCACATTGCTGGTGGATTTAATTAAAAAGAACACATGATTTGACAAAATATCTGGTTTTGGTGAGCAGGTGATGCAATCTTGAAACTCAGCTTCCTTATCTTTCACATAGGATAACACTATGTATCTTACAGGGTTTTTAATAGAACCAAAAGATGTACTTTTTAAAAAATATTTGACATGCACTTATTAGTGTATAATAAGTACTTTTTAATTTCTAGAAAATAATATTACAATGATGAGTTAGGGTTGAAAATTGCTGTTTTAAATATATTGACAGGATTCATGAACTGAAATGTCCTAGTGGCTGGGAAAATCAAGTAAATGCTCTGATTTCATTTTAAGAGAAGCACTGGACTAACTAAGCAAAGCCTGTGTGCTTTGCTTGAATCCCATTGACCACCAGTTCAATACCCATGATATCCTATCTAATAAAAGAGTAATATACAAATTGACCATCACTCCAACACACAAGATGGCCACCCCCATATGATCAAAGATGGCTGCCCCCATGTGGACATAAGATGGCTGCCACAAGATGGCCAGCAGGGAAGGGCAGTTGTGGGTGATCAGGCCAGCAGGGGAGGGCAGTTGGGAGGGACCAGACCTTCAAGGGAGGGCAGTTGGGGGTGATAAGGCCTGCAAGGGAGGACAGTTAGGGGTGATGGGGCCTGCAGAGGAGGGCAGTTGGGGGTGACCAGACCTGCAGGGGAGGACAGTTGTGAGGGGGGACTCAGGCCTGCAGGGGAGAGCAGTTGGGGGCGACCAGGCCAGCAGGGGAGGGCAGTTAGGGGTGACCAGGCCAGCAGGGGAGGGCAGTTGGGGGCGACCAGGCCTGCTGGGGAGGACAGTTAGGGGCAACCAGGCTGGCAGGGGAGGGAAGTTAGGGTGACCAGGCCAGGAGGGGAGGGCAGTTAGGGGTGACCAGGCCAGCAGGGCAGGACAGTTGGGGGTGACCAGGCCAGCAGGGGAGGGCAGTTAGGGTGACCAGGCCGGCAGGGGAGCAGTTAGGTGTCGATCAGGCTGGCAGGGGAGTGGTTATGGGGTGATCAGGCTGGCAGGCAGAAGTGATTAAGGGCAATCAGGCAGGCAGGCAGGTGAGTGGTTGGGAGCCAGCATTCCTGGATTGTGAGAGAGAGAGGGATGTCCGACTGCCCATTTAGGCCCGATCTCACTGGGATCAGGCCTAAACGGGCAGTCGGACATTCCTCGAGGGGTCCCAGATTGGAGAGGGTGCAGGCTGAGCTGAGGGACACACACCCCTGTGCACAAATTTCATGCACTGGGACTCTAGTAAAGAGATATTAGACAAAATTACTACTTCCCTTATATCTAAGCAATCTTTTAAATAAGACACTTACTGATTTTTTTACCTAATTAAATATCTAGTAAATCAGTTTCTAGCACCATGTCAGAGTCTCATTAGAAACACATAGAAATATGAGATTAAGTATATCAAAATATAAACTTTATTATATAGGTAATTTTTTAAAAAATCTTCAGGTACTTAAAAGTAAAAGATCATTTTAAAGTTTGGCATTAAATATGAGCTGATATTTCAGTGGCCCATAAAGTTTTCAATACTGTATATATGATTTAGTAGGAAAATAGGTTTCCAAAACAAATGGAGCTGCCCTGTGACCCAAAATCTATAGGAGGAAGAGAAACTAAAACTTACATAGTGAAATGCCTTCAAAGGATGGCTCATCTGACAAAATAGATTATAATACCTAAGATAGTGTGAGGAAGCTTGCCATCTGTCCAAATCCTTTGGAATGGCTCAGCCTTCAAAATATATCATTTTAATCCACCATAAAAACATACTGAAAGCCTAAGAGAAAAACAAATGTTATAATCTCAAGATATATAGAATACATATCTGATCAAACATAATGTCCATTCATAGCTTTAAAAAGCTCTTAATACATTACAAATAGACTCCCTTAACCAATAAAGGGATTCACCAAAAACATTCTACTTAGCATTGTAATGGAAGGCCTAACCATTGTAATAAGAGAAGAAAACATTTTGAAAAGGTAAGAGAAAGGAAAGAAAAGAAAGTAATCAATTGTCTTTATTCACACATAATAGGGTTATCAACACAGAAATTTCAATAACTTCTACCAATTATTAGAACCAGGAAAGTAACAGTGTTTTAGGGTAAACAATTAATGGGAAATAAATAATAACTTAAGCAGCAACAGCCAATTTGAAACTATCATAACAAAAAATGTTTTTATTTTTAATAACAAAAATCTAAGATCACCTAGTAGTAAATCTAACAAAGACTTTGTGGAGAAAATTACAAATATTATTGAAGGCAATGTATTAGGGTTCTCCAAAGAAACAGAAGTAATGGGATACATATAGAAAGAGATTTATTGTGAGGGATTGGCTCATGCATTTATGGAGGCTGTTTCACTATCAGCAGTGTGAAATCTGGAGGGTAAGGAAAGCTGGTCGTACAGTTCTGTAAGAGCCAGCAGCAAGAGCACCGCACAGCTCTTCTGGTCTGACTGGCTCTAAGTTCATGTATTCTTTTAAATTCTCCCATTCAACTACACTATGGTTGGTTCCTGCTTAAACCCTGCCCACTGTACTAACTGTTGGGAACTTAGTCCAAGTTCCTCCTTTATCCTCTGCTCACTAGTTACAGGTATTGGGTCCAAGCCCCTCTGCCTGGGGCTAGACTTCCTAGGATGCTGGGTCTTAGACAGAGAAGCCATGAGAAGTTGTGGGTGTATAAGAATGAGTCTTTATTGTTGAAGCCAGTGGCCACATCAGACAAGAACAGTCCTCTCAGAAATGCCCATACAGGTAGGCAGCCGGACACTGGCTGGTGAACATATATCTTTCTCATAAAGCAGCATCAGTCTCTGTACCCACTGCTATTATCTGAGCAGCCACACACTGCCTCCTAGACTCACTGCCTCAGATTCTAGTGGTATCTGAGCTCTCCATCTCAATAGCTTCTCCTGTCTCTCCTTCTTCACACACTCCATCCTAGCTGCTCTCTCACCATACTTCAGCAGACTTCTTCTCACTCTCGTTTCAGCCTACGCCAGCTAACTAGCTGGTCAGTAACCTACTTTTCCACTATTTAGACAAAGAAGGCTTCATGCCAACAGTGACATCAATCATATTTGCTACAGAAGGGCACAGTGTACCTTGTGTCCTTGCACCCGCTCATGGTATCTTGGCCTGATTAGGATTCCCAAACTCAGGGCAGCCTTGACCAGCTGGTGTACTCTGAACAGTGTCCCCATAAGTTCTAATCAAAACCTACAGGCCTGAGAAGCAGGGCAGGCAATAGTGTTAAGTTTCAGTAGGAGTCTAAAATCTTGAGAATCAGGGGCACCAATGCCTGAGAGCAGGAAAAGATGGAAGTCCCAACCCAAGTAGAAAATGAATTTGCCTTTCCTTCATCTTTATGCTCTTTTAGACTCTCAAATAATTGGATGAGGCCTATCCACATTGATGAGCGCCATCTTCTTTACTCAGTCTACTAATTCAAATGCTAATCTCTTCTAGAAACACCCTTTATAGATAGAGTAAAAAAAAGCTATCTGTGCCATAACTGGCTTGGCTCAGTGGATAGAGCATCAGCCTGCGGACTGAAAGGTCCCGGGTTCGATTCTGGTCAAGGGCATGTACCTTGGTTGCGGGCACATCCCCAGTAGGAGGTGTGCAGGAGGCAGCTATTAGATGTTTCTCTCTCATCAATGTTTCTGACTCTATCCCTCTCCCTTCCTCTCTGTAAAATATCAATAAAATATATTTTTTTAAAAAGCTATCTGGGCATCCCTTAGCCCAGTCAAGTTGACACATTTAATTAATCAACACGGGTTATGAAATAAGACTTTATTGTATCAGTTATGGATTGTGTTCAGTTGTTTATGAGAGGAAACATTAAGAGTGGAGTAATTTTAAAAATTTATTTTACTTTAATATAAAATGAACCTTGGAGGAGGTTGATTTGGGCTGGTACAATGACTACATAATGGTTTCAGGGACCTAGGCTTCCTTGAGCTTTCCACTCTACCATCCTCGGCATATGACTTTTATTATCTTCATAATCAAAGGATGGCTGCTCAGTGTCCAGCATGACATAAGCATTACAAGCTTGAAGAAAGGGAAGGATGAAGGGGTGGGGGCAATTTTGGTGCCAATAAAGTCTGCCTCTTTTTAAAGAGCTTTCTTTTGTACCCTGTCCAGCAACCTGCACTTATATTTTATTGACCAGAAATATGTCACATTGGCTTCCCTACCTGCAAGGACGCTGCAAAATGTAATTTTCCTCCTGAGGTTATTGCTACCCTGAACAAAATTGGAGTTTTGTTACTTAGGAAGAAGGCAGTATGGGTATTGTATAGGAAACCAGCAGTCCATGACACATTCAGTAACTGGAAAACTATTCCTAGTTTAGACATGTGAGGATTCACTATCAAAATGATATTAATTCTGCCCTAATTAGTATATGAATTCAATACAATTTTAATTAAATTTGTAATTGTATTTTTTCATTGATATTGAAAAATTCACATGAGAGAGCACACAGCATAGTGATTAAAATCATAAACTCTAGAGCCCGACTGACTGGCTTTAAATTCAGGCTTTGCCACTTACAAGCCATGTGACCTTGGAAAATTAATTAACCTCTCTGTGCTTCAGTCTCTTCATTGATAAAATAGAGTTGTTTCCTATAAGGAAAAAAATAGTTACTTTTTTTAAAGCACATCACACAGAACCTGTTACATAGTAAGTTCATTGTATTTGTTAAACATGTATTAACATGAAATTAGAAAAAGATCCAACAAAATCCAAGGTAATTTTGAATATGTCTAAGGAGTCCTATTACATATCACAAATTATTACAAAATGGTATTAAAATAATGTATTTTCCTGGCCGGGAGGCTCAGTTGGTTGGAGCATCATTCCATACACAGAGAGGATGTGTACAAAAGTTTGTGGGTTCAATTCCCAGTCAGGGTACATACCTAGATTGCAGGTTCGATCCCCAGTTAGCATTTGCAGGAGGCAATCAATCCATATTTATCTATCTATCTCTCCCTTTTCTATAAAAAGCATATCCTCTGGTGAGGACAAACACACACACACACTCTCTCTCTCTCTCTCTCTCTCTCTCTCTCTCTCTCTCTCTCTCTGACACAAATAATGTATTATCAAAGCAGGAATAGGCAGACCAATGAAATAGAATTAGTGAGGTCAGCAACTGATGGAAACACACAAGAGAACTTGGTCCATGACAGAGAAGGCAGTAAAACTCAAAGGAGAAAGGATAAGATTGTAAATAAATGATGTTGGGACAATTGGTTTCCTATATGGGGGGAGGGGGAATGTATCCCTATTTCATAGCACACTCAAAGATAATTTCAGATAAATTAAAGATAGAAATGTAAAAATAAATAATCAAACATTAGAGTCATTGATAAAATTATAGGAGAATATCTCTATAACCACCAGGTATGAAAGGACTTCTTAAGTAGAATAAACTCTAACTGCCAATGAAAAGATTGGTAATTTGCCTACATAAAAATTTGAAACCTTTGTACAATAAACTGAAAACACTATGAGAAAATAAAAAGTTAAAATGGCAAAATTTATGTTATGTGTATTTTCCATAATATATTTTTAATCTGAGGCAAATATGGGTAAATATTCACCTTTTATATTTAGATGCTAGATATTTGGGTTCTATATTATTTGAATTTTCTTTATTCTTAGAATAGTTCAAAAATATCAATGTTGCATTTATTCATAAGAAAATAGAAATATGCTACTTGAAAAAGTTTCACCTATCTGGATATAGGGACTTCATTAGTTTACTTGCCAATGACATCACAGTGCATTGCATTAAATATTAAAATTAATAAATGAAAGCAATCCCAACCCACTCAAATAGTTTGTACACTGAAGCAATGCATTCTTTTATGAGTGCAAAAGTTTGAAATTCATTTGACTGTCAAGCAGACAAGGGTCATACACCTTGATGATCTCAGCAGTTTGTGGAGAAAGCTGCATTTAAATTTTAAAAGGCAAGCAAAACAGACATACTACATTTGCACTGTTCCCATTAGAATTGTAGGCTATGGCTGAAACCAGTTTGGCTCAGTAGATAGAGCGTTGGTCTGCGGACTCAAGGGTCCCAGGTTCGATTCCGGTCAAGGGCATGTACCTTGGTTGCGGGCACATCCCCAGTAGTGGGTGTGCAAGAGGCAGCTGATCAATGTTTCTCTCTCATCGATGTTTCTAACTCTCTATCCCTCTCTCTTCCTCTCTGTAAAAAATCAATAAAATATATATTTAAAAAAAAAAATTGTAGGCTATGAATCAGCAGAAAAGAGTGCTAAACAGGCTACTTCCAAGTCTATGTCTAATTGTGTGAAAATTCATATTTTATGTTGTATCCATATATTCTACAGTAAGGAGACATTTTTGCCATGAATTTTGTAAGAGGAACTTAACTAGAGGTTCATTTTCACCTGTTTGATGTTCTTCTTAAAACAATTGAGGGTTATGTTTCTGTAGTAAAAAAAAAAAAAAAAAGAGTGAATTGGAAATAGTTTTAAGTATGCAATGTAAATAAGAAGAAATTCTGATCACATGATAGAAGAAATTCTGATCACATGACAGAACTTTCACTTATTAACTGGAGAATGTTGAGCAGTTGCTTACTTTGTGTAGGTCTCTATCTCATAATATAAAAAGTATTAGTTTGATACCAAATAATCTCAGAGGATCAACCATTCTATATTAACAAGGGTTTTTCTTATTTTATAAACATAAAAATAATTTCAGAATCTTGAAGTAAAACCCAATTTAAGAGTGTCAGGGCTGACTATATACCTGGCAGTTCTCCAAATTAACTTCCCTGTAAAATATAATGTTTCTTAAAGGTGCTACTTTGAGACTAATATATACTATTAAAACTAAAAAGTAACCACAGAAATTTTTTCCAACTTTATGAGCACCAAAATATGTTTTTCAGGGGAGAATAATGTATTAGTGATATTGTTTATAATTGCCAGAATGAGATGTTAATAGGTTGGGGTTTTTTAAAATAAATTTTTATTGATTTCAGAGAGGAAGGAGCCCACAACCCAGGCCTATGCCCTGACCAGGAATCCAACTGCAACCTCCTGGTTCATAGATAGGTGCTCAACCACTGAGCCACGCTGGTTGGGCAATAGGTTGGTTTTAAATTCTCTACAGATCGAGCCATATGTGCACCCTGGCAGACTGCTTCCACCTCCATGGTCATGGTACACTACTGGCCCATAGTCCATTGATCAGAACTACTCACTTTGCCCTCCTCTACTGCAAGAGTTCTGGGAAGTATGGGGGGAGCATACTGATTTTCATTGTTCCAGCTGGGCCAGCCAGCTCTGTGACCCTGACTAGACAGGACATTTCCAGTTAAGCTTATGTGTATAGCTGGGGAGGGCAGGATGTGTAGTGTATAGCCTAAGAAAAAGCTCAGGCAACAGGCGTTCAAACTCTATTGGGTCTGACAGAGGCCATAAAGATAGTTTAGATACACATACAGGCATACCTTGTTTTATTGTGCTTTGCTTTATTACACTTCATGGATGTTGCTTTTTTTTTTTTACAAATTGATAGCAAGAACCTCCACCAGCAAAAGATTACTCCCTTTATTGCGATACTCGCTTTATTGCAGTGATTTGGAATGGAACCACAATATCTCCAAAGTATGCATGTGCTTTAATAGACAAGATTTTCTAAATAAGGCTGCAGGATATTTTTTCAGAGAGGTTTCAGGAAAAATACTGCATAAATTATAGCTTAGATTCAGGGGTATTAAGATTTGATTGCTTTCAGGGCCTCTTTCTATTCTCAGAATTCAGTGCTACTTTCTGGGGTTTGATTGTACCCCAGATAACCTGAATTCTGTCATCTGGAACAGATAAAATTGGGAAAATATGCAGTAATGTAGTGTTTTCAAAATGTGCTTGCTAAAAGTCAGCTGGGACAACTTGTTAACTACTAGTACATAAATTACCATATCTTTCCCCGAAGAAATTCATCTTCAGTACTTCTGGGTTAGAGCCCAGATCCCTGTAACAAGTATATTAGGTGATTCTTATTTTCAGGCAATTTTGGAGAACACTGTGGTAGGTATAATAGTACTGTACACTCTCTATAGTTAAACACACACACACATATTTGACTCTGTTTAAACTTTTAAGTTCCCTGAGTCTGAAGAGAGAGAAATTTTCAGCCATCCTAGTAGCATGTCGTATCCTGTCTTTGTTAGGTTACTAAATCCTCAATAATGAGGGATTTCTGCCATATTCATAAACTTACCACTTCCAACTACATTGTGCCCATCTTGATTCAGCATCATCAGGGTCTAGCCCCATATATTTTCTCCTGTTAGGTATTCTAGTTAATTCAATGTATAGTCACATTTCCCTTCCTTTTCCCACCTAATACTTTCCCCAGTGTGACTTTACCTTATTTGTCTGTTGGCCAGAAAGGGAGGTGGGAATTGATTGTAAGAGGATCTGGAATTGTCTTGCAAGGCAGAAGAAACCTGTGCTACTTTAACAGAGGGCAGTAGACCACTTTTGCAGTCCCAGTGGGTTCAGGGGAATCTGGGAATTCAAGATATCAAGTATTCTTTTTTAAAAAAGTATATTTTTGTTGATTTCAGAAAGGAAGGGAGAGGAAGAGAGAGAATCATTGATTGTCTGCCTTCTGCACACCCCACATTGGGGATTGAGCCTGCAACCTGGGCATGTGCCCTGACTGAGAATCAAACCGTGACCTGGTTCATAGGTCAGTGTCAACCACTGAGCTACAGCAGCTGGGTGGATTTCAAGTATTCTTGAAATGTCGTCATCCCAAGAACCAGAGTCCCTTTCCCTTCCTATGGTTGACCTGTCATCAACATAGGGTTGAGAATTCCAGTTTCTCATGCTCCTCTACTCTTATAAATAAGTCGGAACCATGTTCTCAGGTTTTTCTGCCCTCCAGCTGGAGAAGATGAGTTTCTTTATGTGCTGCCAAGGAAGCCCTCTGATTTTCACGTTTTGCTTAAATTGATGATTAACCCTTATCTTTTCATGGTTTTTCTCCAGTGCATCAATAATATACACAAAAGTTATCCAATTCCATATTCCTTGTAATTAATACTCACCTTATCCCTTCCAAACACCTGAGCTATTGTGCACACTGCTGCATTCCTTTGCACCCTTGATCCCATTCCAGTTTATCACCAGTGGATTGCACTGCCATATCATGTTAGTGACTATTAGTATGCCTTCTACCACTGCAGATGAAATCCTCCTATATATATGACCAGAGAGTAATCTAGCTCTAAAATCCCATATTTGAGACTTATTCTTAGGACTTTTACCAATATGAATTGTCTTGGGTCACGTTTCCTGCCCCGGCCAGCGGGGTCTTCTAACGGGGGTACCGAGGCGGCGCACCTAAGAGAATGAAAGACAGACAAGGGACGCAAAGAATGGAGGCAAGACAAAAGGGATTCTGATCAAGCCTCAAAATTTTATTTTTTACATCGTTCCTTATATGTGATTTCTAGAAGGGTGGATGCCTAGGAGGGGTGGGGGCTGACCTAGATAATCAGCTAAAGTCGTAACTATAGATAAAGGGTGTGGCAGTTGAAGGGCGGCTACAGAAGAAATGCTTTGTCCTCAGGCAAGAGGAGGTGGGCCTAGTTTCAGTAACTTACTGAAGGTCAGAGTTAATCCTTTGACCAACTCTTGGCTCCTGACATCTCCTCCCTCTCTGTTTAAGAAACGGGAGTAGGCATTAATTGACCGAGGAGACATTGACCTGGTTCCTCCCGTGGGCTTTGCATACCCACCGTGTGTGGCTCTTGACATCTTTTGGGGAGGAGAGGCAGAGCCATTATTTTTATCGATGTCAACCTCTATGCAAACCAGGTATACTCTCAGGGAAATCCAGAGGAGGTTGGAAAAATATCCCAACCTTCCCTTGCAATGCTTTGCTCTGCACCCGGTTCGATACCCATACCTGTGGCTCTGGCTAGAGCATAGGTAAGCATCCCTCTGGTTAAGATGCTGTCCCCGTAGGGAAGGAGCGAGTCTGGGTCCGGAGGTGCTCTCGCTCTTGGTAATCCGAGTCCCACCTATCGGCCATTTCCAGGCGTTGATAATGAATCTGAATGGATTTTGCTAAAGCTGAATCTATTTGCTGTTTTACGAGGTAAGAATAAGGAGAAAACCAACAAGGGGACCAAGAATGGGGAGGAGGTAGGGGAGGAGTCCATTAAGTCCACTCCAGAGCGGGTTCTCAAATATCTCTTTTCGTCTCTTGACGAGGTCTTCTTGTAGCTTCTTGATCTTGTCTCGGACGATGCCAGACTTGTTGGCGTAGAAGCAGCATCGTTCCTGTAGAGCCAAACATATCCCTCCCTGTTCTGTCGTGAGCAAATCTAACCCTCTTCTATTTTGTAATACGACTTCTGCTAAAGAATCAATTTGGTCCTGCAGATCACTAATGGTCCCTGAAAGAGCTTGGACATCATCAATTAATTGATTAGAGAGTTTTGTGTAGGAGTGTATTGCTACTCCTAGACCTGCTGTGCCGGAAGCTACGGCTCCAGAGATCCCTAGACCAACGAGTAAGGGGATGAATTGGACAGCCCATTTACTACGCCCAGCAATGTAATCAAGACTGGGTAAGGGAACAGGCTCATCCCCTGGAATAATGGAGATGTCTGGGAGAATGTTAGCTTGTAAGCAAAGTCCAGTCCAATTTGTTGCTTCTAGGATGTTACTTGTCTGAGTGAAAAGCCTTGGTTAAGCATTTGTTGGGTAATAATTTCATTGGGGCTACACATAATGAGCTTTAATTGAGATAGAATGTCTCGTCCCCATAGGTTAACAGGTAGTCCTGGGACAATATAAGGTTGGACTTGCCCTGAGTTACCCTCAGTATCTTTCCAGGTTAGGATTTTTGCGTTTAAGATGTGTTACAGAGGCTTCGCAGGGCCAACTGGGGGGCCAGTATCGGGTTGATATTACCGTGGCGTCTGCCCCAGTATCTACTAAACCTTTAAAAAATTTTCCGTCTAATTCAAGAGTGAGTAGTGGCCTCTCAGTAGTAATCTGTTGAACCCAATAGATATCAGAGGAACCGAAGGCAGAATCCAACCTAGGTTGTTGAATATTACTTTTATTGGTGGAGTTTAGGGGAAGTAAGATAAGCTGAGCTATTCTTTGTCCTTTGGAAATGGATATGGGCCCTGAGGGGGCTGAAGCTAGAATGGTAATCTGTCCTGTGTAATCATTGTCAATGACCCCTGGGGTAACCTGAAGGCCGGCCAAGGAGGAACTACTACGCCCTAAGATTAAACCAAATGTTTCTGGAGGCAAGGGTCCAAAAGCCTCAGTGGAAATAAGTTAAATGCCTTGATCTGGTATTAATATTGTATCGGAGGCAGAACAGAGGTCCAGTCCTGCACTTCCTGAGGTGGCGCGGCAGAGGGAGCTGATGCCTGAGCGGGAAGGATCTGTTGCGGGACGAACCTGATGGCCCCTTGGTTCAGTACCATATTTAGGGCTGGGGGCTGGCCCCTTGAGGAGTTTCCCTGCCAGGGTGGAAGGGCTTTACCCTCGATATCTGTTTTTGAGTGACATTCATTAGCCCAGTGGAGACCGCGTCGGCACCGAGGGCAAGCGGTCTTTGGGGGAGCCCGTGGTTGTTTGCCACTGGGGCAATACTTTATGAAGTGTCCTGGCTGTTTGCAATTAAAGCAGGTTTTTTGTTGTGTATTTGGCTGTTTTTGGATATAATTTTCTAGAGCCACTCCTATAGCCAATCCAATGGCGTGGGAGGTACCTATTCCGAAGCAGAGTTTAATATAATCAGAGAGATTGCCACATCGATGAGGTCTTATCGTCTCTTGACAGATAGGGTTAGCATTCTCATAAGCGAGATGCTTCACAAAGGCACTTTCCGTTTCACCTCTCCCCACTAATCTTTCAGTGGCGTCCGTGAGGCGGCTGATAAAATCACTGTAAGGCTCGTCAGCCCCTTGGCGAATTATGGCTATCAAGGTAGTGGCAGAATCCTTAGGGGGGAGACGGCGCCAAGCCTTAAGACCGGCGACTTGGATTTGGGCTAGTAAACCAGGGGGAAATTTGGCCTGGACTTCATTGGTTTCATAGGGGGGTCTGCCAAGAAGTTTATCTCTGGTCCAGGAGCGGGAGTTTTTACTTTCATTATTACGTTGGGCTGTTTCTAGGCAGTTTTCAACAAAGTCTGTACGCCAAAGGACATAATCACCTCCTGAGAGCGTGGCTCGAGCTAAGGATAGCCAGTCATTAGGTGTGAGCCATTTGTCACTTAAGCTTTCAAGAAGGGCGATGGTAAAGGGGGCCGTAGGGCCATAGTTACTGACCGCGGCTTTAAGATCTTTAAGATGTTTAAGATTAAGGCGGCGGTATTTTTGTTCAGATGTGTTACTCTGGCTAGGGTTGGGGTCTTCAGTGTCTGAAGCTTCATTGTCTGAGTCTGGATTTTGATTTTGAGAGTCAGAGCCTTCTTCTTCTTCCTCAACGACCATAGGGTGGGAACCCTGACTGCGGGTGACGGGAAAAGCGTGGAGGGTGGTTTTTGATTTCAGGTTTTTTGGGACAGTTTTGGAAGGGTTTGGGTTAGTAGAGAGGGTGATAAGTTCTGCCTCGAGGGCTTGGACTTCTTTAATAAGCTGGAGGTGTTCTCGTTTTTGTTGGAGGATTTCTTTTAAAGAGGATATGTCTCGGGTAAGAGAGACTTTAGCTTGTCTGATGGGGTCAGAATTGAGGGGTAGATTTGGAGCTGTAGCACGGAAAGGAGGAGGATAGTAAAAGGTGGGGGGGTTGTATGGTAAAGGAGGAGGATAAAGAGGAGGATAGTAAAAAGTGGGGGTGTTGTATGGTGGGGGTTTGTAAGCTTTATTAGGAGGCTCTTGAAGAGCAGGAGCAGTGAGACCCCAGGGATCTTCACCATCATGGCAATGAGCAGCCTGCTCATCAAGGGTTTCTTGATCTTCTGGGGAGAGTTTATCATCTAAGGGGGTCTTATTTAAACCTTTAAGTGAGGGATAGATACTGGGGACCTTAGTGCTAGGGGTAGAATGAGTTTCTTTGATTTCTTCCATAAGATCCTTTTGAGGTGGGTTTTCTGGCATTTTTACCGCGACCGACGGACAAGCCGAGGGCAGGCGGGAACTATCTTTTAAGACTGTCTCTCCTGTTTTTATTATATCTTTTATATCAGGATCTAGAGGATGAACTTTAAGAATATCATATATAAGGTTCCAGTAAGAAAGGGCAGAGATAGGGATTTTCTCTGGGCCAGAAGTCTCATAATAATCCTGAAGGGTGTCGCCCACTCTTTTCCATCGCTTTGAATCGATGGTGCCCACTAGTGGAAACCAGGGACATGTTTCATGAATAAAAGAGAAGAAATGTCTAAGATCCTTTCTTTTTACCCTTACTCCTCGCGACCTGAGGGACACCTTGAGCCCATCGAGGAATACCTTGTGAGAACTGAGAGAGGTGCCCATGTTGATGTGGGAGCTTCTCAATTTTTTGCCTCCTCTGCGTAAGCCTCTGGGACGTATAAACCCTGTGCCAGGTCAGCCCTGAGTTTCCTATGCCTAGGACAGTTGTCTCGTCAACAATCTCTGTTTGCCCAAAGGCCCCTGCTTGCGTATCATAGGTCGGGATGTATAAGCCCCATGCCAGGATAACGACCACTAAGACAAAGCGAGCTCAGGGTTTGCGAGAGACGTGACGAGGAACCGACCAGAGACAAATTACTCCTCAGGGTGATTCAGAGTTCTCGCTCAGCCAGATCGCAGTACCCTTAACTCTTCCCGGATCGGCGAGACGAGTGCTTATTAGCAGACTGGAGGTTGAATCGAGAAGCTCAAAGTGTCCATCAAAGGGCATAAAAATTCGTTCTCACAAGGAATTCACTCTTAAATCTTGTCTGAAAAAATCATCTGCAAAACTCAACTATGATCATACTCACGGACGGGCAGCTCCGCGGCGATCAAGGGACCGAGTCTTCACTCACGGCGTTCCGCGGCGACTCAAGAGGGTGTCCGGCCGGACCGATGTGCAGATGTTCCCCGGAGAGCCGACTCTCGGGCCCCACGTTGGGCGCCAGTAATGCCCCGGCCAGCGGGGTCTTCTAACGGGGGTACCGAGGCAGCGCACCTAAGAGAATGAAAGACAGACAAGGGACGCAAAGAATGGAGGCAAGACAAAAGGGATTCTGATCAAGCCTCAAAATTTTATTTTTTACATCGTTCCTTATATGTGATTTCTAGAAGGGTGGATGCCTAGGAGGGGTGGGGGCTGACCTAGATAATCGGCTAAAGTCGTAACTATAGATAAAGGGTGTGGCAGTTGAAGGGCGGCTACAGAAGAAATGCTTTGTCCTCAGGCAAGAGGAGGTGGGCCTAGTTTCAGTAACTTACTGAAGGTCAGAGTTAATCCTTTGACCAACTCTTGGCTCCTGACAGTTTCCCAAGAAAACAAAGTTACATACAGGATGTTTATTAGAGAATGATCTCAGTAGAAGCACCTTTAAAGGAGTTAGGGAAACCAGATGAGCAAAGGGGTGATTTAAACCTTGATATGTATGGTTGAAGTCAGGCTTCAGGCTGTTCCATAAGAATCTCTGGAACTGGAATTTTCTCTCATAATTGTCTTAAATTGAGGCAAGGGAGCAAGGTCTTTGTCCCCCAACACTAACCAATAATTAGATGCAGGCTTCGTCCATGGAGGGGATGTAACTTTGGGCACTGTTGATTTTTTAGGGCAAGAGCAATTCCCAGAGAGGGACTCAGCTGTGAGGCTTAATCGCCCCACTACCAGCAAACAGGGAAAAGAGTAGCTTGGTCATCCTGATGGGGATATCTGACTGGAGAACTGCACCACAAACTATAATTTGTAAAGAGGCTAGTAGTCTGTTATTATAGATTGTATTGTAGTTAAGGCGGATTTCTCTTCAAGCTTAAATATTTTTTTCAATAGAACACTTTAAAACAGAATGAGCCATTTAACTGTATTTTTTGGTCAATAAATATTTATGGAATGCTTACTATGCCAGGCACTATGATAGGCACTGTGGATACAACCATAAATAAATATTATGTAATTGAGAGAATAAAACCATCCCCTTTAGTCCTGCCAAATGGAGACTCAGAATTAGAATCATCCCTGACTTAGAATTTAGTCATTATAAACATTGTTTTGAAAGCTTCAGCTGCATTTTTCTGTAGTTGAGAAAAAGACCATGAAGAAGTGTCTGGCTCAGCTACCATATTATTTCCCATTCCCAATCAGCTAATAAAAAATCCAAAAAGGAAGAAGGTATTAAGGAGATGAAGAGGAGCAACGAACACTTGCCTGTATAATATAATGAACTAGCATGAATGTGAGAGAGGCTGTCTTGAAAACTATAAGGCAGTCGATTGTCTTTTTTTGCTTGGTTTTATTAAGGTGTAATTTACATTGAATAAATTTCTTCAATTTCAAGTGCACAATTTTATGAATATTGGCATATTATTAATCATGTAACCATCACCAAAGTCAAGATATAGAACATTTTCATCACCCCCAAAATTTCCTTGTGCTTCTTTCTAGTCTATGTACTCCCTACTGATCAAATTTCTGCAACTGTGAGTTTGCCTTTTCTATAATAACATACAAATAAAATTATACAATATGTAGTCTTTTGCATCTGAATTTTTTTAACTTAGCATAACCCCTTTGAGATTCATTAACAAAACTTATATGCAAATATTTATAGTTTTATTCATAATAGCTACAAGCTGAAAATAACACAAATGTCCATCAACTGGTAGAAGGATAAAGGAAATGTATGTTATACTCATACAATGGAATACTACCCAGCAATGAAATCGACAAACAACTGATAAAAACAATGAGTCTACTATTTTATGTGTATACTAAGTTATGTTTTTTTTACTGATAAATTCAATTTACAAACATTCTATCTAATAAAAGGGTAATATGCAAATTGACCATCACTCCCACACACAAGATGGCCACCCCCATGTGGTCAAAGATGGCTGCCCCCATGTGGACACAAGATGGCCGCCACAAGATGGCCCTCAGGGGATGGCAGTTGTGGGCGATTAGGCATGCAGAGGAGGGCAGTTGGGGGTGACCAGGCCTGCAGGGGAGGGCAATTGTGTGTGATTAGGCCTGCAGGGGAGGGCAATTAGGGGTGACAAAGCCAGCAGAGGAGGACATTTGGGGGTGACCAGGCCTGCAGGGGAGGGCAATTAGGGGTGACTGGGCCAGCAAAGGAGGATAGTTGGGGGGGGACAAGGCCTGTAGGGGAGGGCAGTTTGGGGAGACCAGGCCTGCAAGGGAGGGCAGTTGGGGGGGACCAGGCCTTCAGGAGAGCAGTTGAAGGGGACCAGGCCTGCAGGGGTGGGCACTTGGGAGCAACCAGGCCTGCAGGAAAGGGCAGTTGGGTGGGACCAGGCCAGCAGGGGAGGGCAGTTAGGGGTGACCAGGCCGGCAGGGGAGGATAGTTAGGGGCAATCGGGCTGGTAGGGGAGCAGTTATGCGTTGATAAGGCTGGCATGGAAGTGGTTAGGGGGTGATCAGGCTGGCAGGCAGAAGTGCTTAGGGGCAATCAGGCAGGCAGGCAGGTTAGTGGTTGGGAGCCAGCAGTCCTGCATTGTGAGAGGGATGTCCAACTGCCCGTTTAGGCCCAATCCCACCAGGATTTGGCAGGACTAAAGGGGATGGTTTTATTCTCTCAATTACATAATATTTATGGTTGTATCCACAGTGCCTATCATAGTGCCTAGCATAGTAAACATTCCATAAATATTTATTGACCTAAACGGGCAGTCAGACATCCCTTGAGGGTTCCCAGATTGGAGACAGTGCAGACTGGGCTGAGGGACACCCTCAGCCCCCTGTGCATGAATTTCATGCACCAGGCCTCTAGTAAGAGAATAAAATCAGTCAGTGTCTTGATATAGCTATGTGTTAAAATAGGAACTTGGATGCTTGACAGCAGGAAATGATAAATTGCTGCTACTCCTGTGTCCTATGAAAGTGATGCCTTTTACTAATCTATTTTATATCTTCACAATTTCTCTTTTTTATAATCAACACTAGTGGCCTAGTGCATAAATTTGTGCACATTGAAAGGAAATTAATTAGAAGAAATATTTTAATATCGCTATTCACCCTTTCTCTATAATAGAAGTGTCAACCAAATGCATGATTGACAATGACAGATCGAAACATATGCTTGCAATGGGTGCCAGTGAGAGTTTTATATGAATCATGCATGTGTGGGTCAACTTAGTCTTTCATAAATATAGAATTATCTTGCTTAATTAGACTAATTAGACTCACTTTCTGATGTAGCTAAACTTTTTCCAGCCCAGTGAAGCACTCCAACTTCTCTTTCCAGTAATTGTCAGCAACATAGCAGTAAATATCAATACGAAGCAGATGATTATTGTAGATCATGCAGGGAGAACAAAGGGTAAAATATTTAACTATAGCAGTATTTGACTATATTCTGCACAGTGACAAGGTCCACCATTTCTTATTTCTTTTCAATTGGGTCAAGTTTCTAAATCTCCATTTTCTGGCTAATAAAAAGAAAATAGGATTCTGCCAAGTCTCCTATCTACCTACTCCAGGACTTCTGTGAGGATCAAATGATATGAGGCATGAGAAAATGCTTCACAGACATTTGGTTACAGTTCAAAATGTTTCCACCTGGGTGTTTCTAGGCTGAAGAAACTGCAAGGAGGCTAGTTGCTAGGGAGAGGAAGCCAGGCATTGCTATGTGACATCATTACCCAGATGGTTGGACACTTAGTATATTAGCCTTTTATATAGATAGATATACTCTTTTGTGTGTTGACTTGCCAGTATTTGGCAAGAGCCAGCCTGGTAAATGTAAAATTCCCCACTAGAGTCTGAGATACAAAAGTAGTCCCTGGCACGGGATTGGTAAAACACTTTGGGAAATTGATTCAGCTATAAGAAGCATCTTAAATATACCCATACATATTCACTGGATTCACTTATGGAATTTTATCCTATGAAAATAGAAATGCAATCCAAGTTTATTATACAACTAGAAGCCCAATGCACGAATATTCGTGCTAGAATGGGCTTTCCTTTCCCTGGGGCTGGCACCACCTTTCCACTCCGGCCCAGCCCTTTTAGAGACACCTCTTTCCGCTCTGGGAGCCACCTCTTTCTGCTCTGGCCCTGCCTTCCCACACTGCCCAGAGGCCTTGAGAGACTGGGGGTGGAGCAGAACACCTGAGAGACCAGGGGTGGAGCAAGCATCCCGCACGCGTCTCTCGGCGCCTGTGTATGCAAATTAACCGCCATCTTTGTTGGGTTAATTTGCATACCACTCCTGATTGGCTGGTGGTGTAGCGGAGGTACAGTCAATTTACATGTTTGTCTGTTATTAGGTAAGATGATGTTCAATACACTTTTATTCATTTTATTGTATTTTAACTTTATTTATTAGAAAATTTTTAGATTTACAGAAAAATTAAGCAAAAATGCAGAGTTCCCATATATGGCCTTTCCACTCCCCCATAGCTGCCTGTTATTAACATCATGTATTTGTATACTATATTAGTTACAACTCATGAGCCAATATTGATATATCATTATTAACTAAAATTCATAGTATACATTAGAGTTGATACTTGGTATTGTATATTCTACTAGAGGCCCGGTGCATGAAATTTATGCATGGGGGGATGTCCCTCAACCTAGCCTGCACCCTCTCCAATCTGTGGCACCTCGAAGGATGTCCTACTGCTGGTTTACAGGGATTGGGCCTAAACCGGCAGTTGGACATCCCTCTCACAATCCGGGACTGCTGGCTCCTAACCGCTCACCTGCCTGCCTGATTGCCCCTAACCACTCTGCCTGCCAGCCTGCTCACCCCCAACTGCCCCCCTCCCCAGCCTGCTTGCCCCCAAATGCGCCCTGCCAGCCTGATGACCCCCAACTGCCCCCCGTGCCAGTGTGCTCACCCCCAACTGCCCCCCTGCTGGCCTGCTCGCCCTCCCCTTCCCTCCCCACTGGCCTTCTTGCCCCCAACTGGCCTCCCTGCTGGTCTGCTCACCCCCAACTGCCCCCCCCACCAGCCTGATGACCCCCAATGGCCCTCCCCCACTGGCCTGATCACCCACAACTGCCCTCCCTCTTGGCCTCTAACGGCCTCTACCTTGGCTCCACCACCATGGATTTGTCCAGAAGAACGTCCAGAAGGTCTCCTGGAAAGTCTCCCAGTCTAATTATTATATTACCCTTTTATTAGTATAGATAGAGGCCTGGTGCATGGGTGGGGGCTGGCTGGTTTGCCCTGAAGGGTGTCCCAGATCAGGGTGGGCATTCCCTTGGGGCATGGGGTGGCCTGGGTGAGGGGCCTGTGGTGGGTTGCAGGCCAGCCATGCCCCCATGGGGTGAGGGTCCCTGCTGGGGGGCATGGCCAGCCTGGGTGAGGGGCTGATGGCTGTTTGCAGGCTGATCAAGCCCCCCACCAGGGACCCTCACCCCTTGGGGGTGTGGCCAGCCTATGTGAGGGGCTGATGGCTGTTTTTAGGCTGGCCACAGCCCCTTCAGGGTGGGGGAGTCCTGCTTGGGTGCCTGGCTAGCCTGGGTGAGGGGCTGAGGGCTGTTTTCAAGATGGCCACACCCCCTTCAGGGTGGGGGTCCCCACTGGAGTGCCTGGCCAGCCTGGGTGAGGGGCTGATGGCTGTTTTCAGGCTGGCCAAGCCCCCCAGTGGGGACCCTCACCCCATGGGGGTGTGGCCAGCCTGGGTAAGGGGCTTTTTTTCTTTTCTTTTTTTTTTTCAGTGCCTCCTTGAGTGGAGGCCAGGGCCTGCTGGAAGCAGATATCTGGGATTTATTTATCTTCTATAATTGAAACTTTGTAGCCTTGAGCGGAGGCCAGGGCCAGCCAGGGCAGGCGGGAAGCTTGGCTTCCTCCATCACCAGGGCAACCCAACCCTCCTGCTCACTCCAGCTCTTTGGCCACCGCCATTTTTGCTGGGTTAATTTGCATACTTGCTCCTGATTGGCTGGTGGATGTAGCAGAGTGATGGTTAATTTGCATGTTTCTCTTTTATTAGTGTAGATGAGTTTTGATAAATTCATTATGTCATGTATCCACAATTATAGTATTTTACAAAAGAATTTCACTGTTGTAAAAGTACCTTTTGCACCACCTATTTATCCCTTCCCCTCTCTCCCCTAAACTCCTGGCAACCACTGATATTTGTACTGTCTATATAGTTTTGCCATGATAGAATGCTAAATAGTGGGAATAACACAGTACCTTTTCCAGATTAGATTGTTGTTATTGTTTTAATTTAGCAATATATTTTTAATGTTCCTGAATTTTTTTGTGTGACTTAATAGCTTTTTCTACTTTATTGCTTAATAATATTCCATTGTATTGATGTACCACAGTTTGTTTAGCTCTTCGCCTATTAAAAGACACCTTAGCTGCTGCCAACTTTTACCAATTATAAATAGGGCTGCTATAAATATTTGTATGTGGGTTTTTGTTTGCACATAACTTTTTAATCAATTGGGGTAAGTGCCAATTGTTATATTGCATGGTAAGACTATGTTTAATTTTATAAGCACTATCAAATTGTCTTCCAAAGTGACTGCTCCATTTTGCATTCCCACCAAGATTGAATGAAATTCCTTTTACTCTACACCCTTGCCAGCATTTGTGTTATTAATGTTTTGGAGTTTAGCCAATCTAATAGGTGGGTAGTATAATCTCATTATTGTTTAACTTGCAAATCTCAAAAATATGGTGTTGAGCATCTTTACAAGGCATATTTTCCAGTTGTATATCTCTTTGTTAATGTGTCTATTCAGGTCTTTTACCCATAATTTAATTGAGTTGTGTTGTTTTTGGTTTTTTTTTGTTACTGGTAAGTTTAACAGTACTTTAAATATTTTAGATTTGAGTCTTATTAGTTATGTGTTTTGAAAGTGTATTATCGCAATCTGTGGATTTTCTTTTCATTCACTTAACAGTGGCTTTTCCAAAGCAAAATATTTTAGTTTTAATGAAGTCCAACTTATTTTTTTCTTTCATGTATCTTGTTTTTGGCATTATATTTAAAAATTCATTGCCAAACCCAATCTCACCTGGATTTTCTCCTATATTGTCTTCTAGAATTTTTATAGTTTTGTGTTTTATATTTAAGCATATGATTCATTTTGTGTTAATTCTTGTGAAAAGTGTAAGAAGTTTAAGGTTTGTGTCTAGACTCATCCCCTCCTCCCCGCCATGTTCCAGAACCATTTGTTGAAAAGACATTTTTCTCTTCAGTGAACTGACTGCTTCTTTATCTAAGATCAGTTGACTATATTTATTTGGCTCTATTTCTAGACTCCCTAGTCTGTTCCACTGATCTATGTCTCTCTTATTTCACAAATACCATACTGCCTTGATTACTATAGTTTGAAGTCATATTGCATTAGTCTAACAACTTGATATTCAATATCATGTGGGCTATTCTGAGCTTTTTTCTGTTCCATACAAATTTTAGAATAAGTCAACATCCACTAGTAAGTTGCTGGGACCTTTTTTGGGGCTTGCATTGAATCTTCAGACCATTTGGGAAGAGCTAACATCTTAACAATATTGAATCTCCCCTTATGGACATGGGATATCTCTCCATTTATTTAAGTCTTTAATTTATTTCATTAGAGCTTTATACTTTTTCTCATAAATATTGCATGCATTCGTTGTTAGATTTATACATAAGGATTTTGTTTTATTTATACTAATGTAAATGGTTTTATGTTTTTAATTTCAAATTCCAATAGTTATTCTGGCATATAGAAGAACAATTGATTTATATATATTCACCTAGTATCCTGAAACCTTGCTATAATTGCTTCTGAGTCCCAGGAGGTTTTTTTGTTGTTGATGTTATTGTGGATTATTTGGGATTTGTTTTTATAGAGGCAATCATGTAATCTGTGGACACAAACAATTTTTCCTCTTTCGCAATTGGTGTACCGTTTATGTCCCTGTCTTGTATTATTGCCTGAGTTGAAACTTCCAGTACAACATTGCTTATCTTGTTCCAAATCTTAGGGGAAGAATGTCTAATTTCTTTCTGTTAAGTATGATGTTAACTTTAGGGTGTTTTTTTGTTTGTTTGTTTGTGTGTTTTTTGTTGTTTTTTTTTTGTAGGTGTTGTGTATAAAATAAGGAATTTCTCCTTTAAGTTTACTGAGAATTTTCATCCTGAATGGGTTTTGGATTTTCAAATGCATTTTATGTATTTATTGATATGATCATATGACTTTTCTTATTTAGCCTGATTTAAGGGATTACATTAATTGTATTTGGAATGTTGAACTAGCTGTGTATACCTAGGATAAATCCCACTTGTTCATAGTTTGTAATTTTTTTTTGTACATCACTAGATTTGATTTGCTAATATTCTGTTGAGGATTTTGCATTTATGTTCATAAGAGACATTGGCCTGCTGTTTTTCTTTCTTGCAATGTGTTTGTCCTCTTTTGGTATTATAGTAATGCTGGCTACATAGAATGAGTTGGGAAGTGTTCCCTATGCTTTTACTTTTGGGGAACAGATTATAGAGAGTTGCTATCATTTCTTCCTTAAATGTTTGTTAGAATTCACCAGTGAACTCATCTGAGCTTGCTGCTTTCTTTTTAGAATGCTTAACTATAGATTCAGTTTCTTTAGTAGATATAGGCCTTGTCGATTATCTCTTTCTCCTTGCATGGTATTTGATAGTTTGCATCTTTCAAAGAATTGGTCCATTTCATCTTATTGTCAAATACGTGGGCATAGCTTTGTTCCTGTTGTTCCTTTATTAATCTTCTAGTGTCCAAGGCATCAGTGGTATAGGCCCCTTTCATTCCTGATATTAATTTGTCTCTTCTCTTTTTTTCATAATTAGGTTTGATGGAGATTTATTACTTTTACTTACCTTTGAAAGAACCAGCTTTTGGTTTCCTTAAATTTATTTATTGTTTTTCTGTTTTAAATGTCCTTGATTGTTGCTCTAATATTTATTATTTAATTTTATCTGATTACTTTAGGTTTAATTTATCCCTCTTTTTCTAGTTTACTAAGGTAGAAGTTTAGGTTACTGATTTTAGAGCTTTCATCTTTTCTAACATATGCACTTAATGCAATAAATTTCTGTTTAAGCACTGCTTTCATTGCATCGTACAAAATTTGATAACTTGTATTTGCATTTTAACTTAGTTCAAACATTTTTTTACTTTTCTCCTGAGACTTCTTTGATCCATGTGCCACTTAGAAGTATGTTGTTTAATTTCCAAATATTTTGGGAAATCTTTGCTATTGATTTCTAATTAAATTTCATTGTTGTCTGAGAGCATGCTTTGTATGATTTCTATTTCTAAAAATTTGTTGAGGTTTGATGACCTAGAATATTCTGTGTGAGAGTTTGAGAAGAATGTGTAGTCTGCTGTTGTTGAATAAAGTAGTCTACAAATGTCAATTATATCCCGATGATAGATGGTGCCATTCAGTTCAACTACATCCCTACTTATTTTCTGCCTACTAGATCTATGAATTAGTGATAGAGGAGTGTTACACTCTGCAACTTTAAAAGTGGATTCATCTATTTCTTCCTGCAGGTCTATCAGTTTTTGCCTCACATATATTGGTATCTTGACAATCAATTGTTGATGCATATACATTAAGGATTCTTATGTTTTCTTAGATAACCAACATTATTATGTAGTTCTCATATTTGTCCTTGGTAATAATTTTCCTTGAAGTCTCCTTTGTCTGAAATTAATATAACTATGCCAATTTATTTTGTTTAGTGAAATAGTATGATATATCTTTATCCCTTTATTTAAATCTATATATTTAAATTTAGCAATATATTTTTAATGTTCCTGAATATTTTTGTGTGATTTAATAGCTTTTTCTACTTTATTGCTTAATAATAAAGTAGAAACTGATTGCAACTGATTGTTGAGGTTTGTTGAGGGCAACATATAGTTGGTTTGTGTGTTTGATCCATCTGACAGTCTCTGTCTATTAAATTGGTGCACTTAGACCAAGCATGTCAAACTCGTGGCCCACGGGTGGCATGTGGCCCACAACAAATATTTTTGCAGGCCAGCCAATATAATGGTATGTAAGAGACATTTTAATAAAAATTTTGTAACTTAATTTTTACAATATCTTGTTATACATAATTGTTAATAACAAACTACAACGTTCGCTAATGACTGATTATTATAATCGTGTTGCAGTCATTTCCCTTAAGCGCCTTACACGCAGGCGCACCATTTTCTCTCCACTAATACTAGCAGCACATATTTTATTTTATTTTATTTTTATTGTTTAAAATATTACATATATTAGTACATATATCTCCTTTTTTTTCCCCATTGACCTTCCCCCAGCCTCCCCTACACCCTGTCGCATGCCCTCATCCCACAGCCCCAGTGTCTTGTGTCCATTGGTGTGCTTATATGCATGCATACAAGTCCTTTGGTTGATCTATTTCCCTCCCTCCTCAACACTCAGCCTTCCCGCTGTAATTTGACAGTCTGTTCGGTGCTTTACTGCCTCCGTATCTATCTTTTTATTCATCAAGTTATAATGTTCTTTATTTTCCATAAATGAGTGAGATCATGTGGTATTTTTCTTTCATTGCCTGGCTTATTTCACTTAACATAATGCTCTCCAGGTCCATCCATGCTGCTGCAAATGGTAAGAATTCCTTCTTTTTTATAGCAGCATAGTATTCTATTGTGTAGATGTACCATAGTTTTCTAATCCACTCATCTGCTGATGGGCACTTAGGCTGTTTCCAATTCTTAGCTATGGTGAATTGTGCTGCTATGAACATAGGAGTGCATATATCCTTTCTAATTGGTGTTTCTAGTCTCTTGGAATATAATCCTAGAAGTGGGATTACTGGGTCAAATGGGAGTTCCATTTTTAGTTTTGTGAGGAAACTCCATAATGTTCTCCTCAGTGGCTGCACCAGTCTGCATTCCCACCAGCAGTGCACGAGGGTTCCTTTTTCTCCGCATCCTGGCCAGCACTTGTCCTTTGTTGATTTGTTGATGGCTGCCATTCTGACAGGTGTGAGATGGTACCGCATTGTCGTTTTGATTAGCATCTCTCGGATAATTGGTGACTTTGAGCGTGTTTTCATATGTCTCTTGGCCTTCCTTCTGTCTTTAGCAACTGATTGCCTGACTTGTTTGGTGTGCGCAACAGGAAATATTTTGCTTTCAGAGAACAAGAAAAAAATAGGTTTATTTGCATTATGCTTATTAATTTGTGCAGTTATTCAATATCTGGTAAGTTAATGCTCAAGAAAAAAAATATTAATTTTTACTAAAATGTTCTATTATTTTATGTTAATGATTACTCATTTATTTCAGCCCTTTGTATTCAGCATGTCTCTATCAAAATAAACCTAAGTTTCTATGAAAATTGAAGGTTTTGTTTTTCGCAGCCCACATAAACTTAAACCTTGTTTATTTGGTCCATGTTAGCCTTTGAGTTAGACATGCTTGAATCAGACCATTGATATGTATAGTGATTATTAATATAGTTTGATTTATATCTATAGCTAGAGGCCTGGTGCATGAAATTCGTGCACTGGGGAGGGTGTCCCTCAGCCCAGCTTGCACCCTTTCTAATATGGGACCCCTCGGGGGATGTCCAACTGCAGGTTTAGGCCTGATCCCTGTGGAATCGGGCCTAAACCTGCAGTTGGACATCCCTCTCACAATCTGGGACCACTGGCTCCTAACCGCTCACCTACCTGCCTGATTGCCCCCTAACTGCTCCCTTGCTGGCCTGATTGCCCCCTAACTGCTCCTCTTTGGGCCTGATTGCCCCCAAATACCCTCCCTGCTGGCCTGTTCACCCCCAAGGCTTTTATTAGTATAGATATGACCCTGCACAGAAAATTTGACTAACCCTGCTTTACAATAAGGGCTTGATGATTGAATCATTAGGACCAGACACCAAGATTTCCTTTCTTTGAATAGTGGAGGGAATACTTATCTTGTCTTTAAGTTGCCCAGAAATTAAAATGACATAATGACTTAGAAAAGCATAAAAGCACCATATAAAGACAGCTGTCTTTTTAATGAAGTGGCAAAATGAAAAACACTTTTTATTCTCCCCTTCCTTCCTTTACAGCTTTTATTTAAATTTTGAAATTTATAAAAATTTCACTCCAATTTTCATTTATTTACATTCAACATTATTTTATATTGGTTTCAGGTTTTATATTAGTTACAGAATAGTGGTTAGACAATCATATACTTTACAAAGTGTTCCCCAATATTTCTAGTACCCACCTGGCATCATACCATCATTACAACACTATTGACTATATTCCCTATTTAAGTGACAATGGGTTTACAGGTTCCTTTCAGTCTTTCTTTTGTGTTGCTTGTCCTTCCTTTTCTTTCTCACTTCTTCCTTCATTTTCTTTATATAGTATCTCAATTGGCCATCAAAGCTCAGTGAAGGCCCTGGGACACGCTTCATCCATTTTATAGACCAGGAAACTGAGGCCAATTCCAGTTGGCTGTGGAACTTGACTCAGCACACAGGAAGCCCTCAGAGCCATGCTCTTTGCGCTTCCTAAGGGGCAGCGGCCCAGCAAACAGAACAAACCTTCCAGTCAGGCTTCCCAGCCTCTTTCTCAAGCACCTCTTCATTGTGGATGCTCCACATTCTTTCCTCTCCCCCCATTCTTTACTGCCCCCCCTTCTCCGAAGCAGGTGGAAGGCTTCCCACTCACTGCCTAGGCATGCTCTGCCATGGGGCAGGGCACCGCGGGCTTGCTTTTGGGTCAAGGCAGGAGCAGGAGTCACTGCCTCTGAAGTGTGAAGGCCGCCTGAGCAAGGCCCATTAGCACTGGGAGCTTCTCTGAATCACATCAGTCAGTCCAGTACCCTGCAGTGCAGCACCCCTCCACTGAGGTGGCACCACCCCTCAACCCCTGCCTCAGGGGTGAGGGGCCTGGCTCTCTGCCAGGAGTCCTTCCATGCCCCTTGATCCCTGGCTGGGCCCACCAACGTCTTGGGGGCACTGCAAAACCTCTGTCTCTCTGCAGATGAGGCAGATCCCTGCCCTAGGTCTCCGCAAAGCTATGAATCTGTGGCCAGAGGCCTGGTCTGGGTCTCAGCAACCACATGCCTGCAATGTTCCCAGGGACCCTGGGAGCGGCTGGGCGAGTCCCGCCTCACCTCCCCGGGTTGCCGATCTCCCCAGGGACCACCCTGAGAGGCTGGATGGGCCCGGCCACGCCCCCCCAGGGTTCCGATCACCCCTGGGGACCCCCGGCAGGGGCGGGATGGGCCCGGCCACGCCCCTCCAGGGTGCTGATCTCCCCGATACCCTCCTGAGTGTCTGGGCAGCCAGGTCTCACCTCCCCAGGGCAGCGATCTCCCCAGGGACCCCCGAACTAAGAGGACTTGGCACCGCCATCTTGATCTTCTCAACGGCCGGATATGCCACCCAGAGTCCCGCCCCCCAGCCTCCCTCCGGCCCAATCGTGGGCGTAGCGGGGGTGCGGTCAATTTGCATGTTTCTCTATTATAAGGTAGGATATTTGTAATTTTTTATCCATTGCCCTGTTTTGCTTCTCTTTTTTCTCATATTTTTCTACCCATCCTTGATTAATTGAATCTTTTAGATGATTCTATTGTCTCTCTTAGCATGATAATTATACTTATTTTATATTTTTAGTGCTATCCTAGATTACAATACACATTTACAACTAATCCAAGTCCACTATCAACTCTATACCACTTCACATATAGTGCAGGTACCTTATAATAGAATATTCTCAACTCCTGTCTTCTGTCCCTCATAACCTTGATGTCATTCATTTCATTTATCCATGAGTTGTACTCATCTAAAACATTGTTTCTATTATTATCTTTTTGATCAATTAGGAATAAGAAAAATCAAATAGTTTATTTTACTTTTATTTATTCCTTCTCTAATGTTTTTCCTTTCTTCATGTAGATACCAGTTTCTGAGCTATATTTTCCTTTTTCTTGGAATAACTTCTTAAACATCTTTCTTAAGGCATGTCCACCAGTGTCAAATTATATCAATTTATTTTTTTGTTGGAAAAAGTCTTCATTTCTCCTTTACTCTTGAAGGATATTTTAACTGGATGCATCATTTTAAGTTGGTGGATTTTTTTTCCTTTCAGCACTTTGTATATTTCATTTTCCTCTCTTCTTGCTTGCATGATGTTTGAAAATAAGTGTGATATAATGTTTATCTTTCTTCCTCTATAGATAATTTGGGTTTTTCCCTTCTGATTTTATTCAAAATGTTCTCTTTGTCTTTAGTTTTCTTTAGTTTGGATATAATATATCTAGCTGTAGAATTTTTTGGAATATTATCCTTGATGTTCTCAGGTTCCTGGATCTGTAGTTTGCTATCATTAACTTGTGGGGGTTGGCGGGGGGGATTTTCAACCATTATTACCTAGACTGACAATTCACTACACTAATATAGAAGTAGCACAAATTTTAATCAAACCTATTTTTCTATAGTGTAATACACAACTGATTTTCACTATTTCATAAAACAGAAAGGGAATCATTATATGGATCTGAATATCAATCTACCTTCTTTAAAAATGGAGAAAACTACTTTTAATTTATAGTGTGCAAATAGATTTTTACTTATGACCTCATAATTGCAATATTTTTATCTAAATGATCCTAAGTATGACTTCCTTGAAAACTGAAGAAGAAATAACTCTTTTAGTTGATATTGCAGGATCTTTATCTTGTAGGCTTTTGCATTTGGTGTTGATAGTAAAATGTTCCAGTGGAAAAGTTTATAAATATAGCTAACATGGCACAGTGAATGGTTAGCCAACCATTAATGTGTATAGGCATCACCTGAAGAACAACTAGTCAAAAAAAGAAAAAAGATTTTATGGGGCCACCATACTCAGATATTCTGAATAAGTAGGCATTTCATAGAGACTGCAAATTTACATTTATATTTTGAAAAATACTCAATATGAAAAGCATTTTTTTTTTATGTTAGGGAGACACTTATATAAATCCTTAATGGATTTCCCAGCTTACTAGCCATGGAGTCACAGACAACTTATTAATACAGTAAACCCTCTATTTTGAGAACCTCGATTTCATAGACTTGTGATTTAACAGACAAAAATTCTGTTTCCTATATCATATGTGAAAATTAATAGCCTGTTAATTTTAAAATTCTTTTAACCAAAATTTGCTTATTATTAAACTAGTGGCTCGGTGCACGGAATTGGTGCATGGCGGGGGAGTCCCTCAGCCCAGCCTGCACCCTCTCTAATCGGATACCCCTTGGGGGATGTCCGACTGCCAGTTTAGGCCTGATCCCTGTCGGACATTCCCCTCGCAATCTGGGACCACTGGCTCCTAACTGCTCACCTGCCTGCCTGCCTGATCCCCTAACTGCCTCTGCCTGCCTGCCTGATTGCCCCTAAACCCTGTGCCTACCTGATTTCTCCCCAACTGCCCTCCTCTTCCAGCCTGATTGCCCCTAACTGCCTCTGCCTCCTCTGCCTTGGCCCCCACCACCATGGCTTTGTCTGGAAGGAAGTCAGACATCCAGAAGATGGCCGGTCAATCCGGTATAATTAGCATATTACTCTTTTATTAGTACAGATAGATTATATAGGATAAGATTTCTTAAATGTGGGGGGGGAGCATTTTTCAGCAGAAGGAGATGCTCTTGGTAGACAAAAATACATAATCCCTATATCTGGACTGATAGCCAGCCATAGGCACTATACTGCCATATGCATTAAAAAATTGAACTGCTTTCTTACACCAAACAGCTATTACCCTTAAAACCC
Organism: Eptesicus fuscus; assembly: GCF_027574615.1. Classification (NCBI taxonomy): domain Eukaryota; kingdom Metazoa; phylum Chordata; class Mammalia; order Chiroptera; family Vespertilionidae; genus Eptesicus; species Eptesicus fuscus. The sequence goes on from NC_072473.1 coordinate 98,122,112, forward strand.
CTCTCAGCCCCCACCTTAGGTTCTGCCTTCACAGTTCACCCAGATTAGGTTCTGATTGGTCAGTTTCTATGCCAGTCAGTGTCTAAAGCTCTGCCTCCTAGACAGCCATTGGCTCCTCACAGTTCACCCAGATTTGGTTCTTATTGGTCAGTTTCTATGCCAGTCAGCATCTTTGGGCCTGATCAGAGAGGTGGGGGCTGATGAGCAGGCTGAAATGCTGACCTCTCAGAGAGATAGAGAGAGGCGCAGCTGCTGGCAAGGCCTGGAGAGAGAGAGAGGCAAGGGCTGATCAGCAGCTGGAGGCTGCAGATCAGACCCAGCTTCTCTGGACTTCACCAGCAGCAGCACCTCTCTCTCTCTGGGCCTCGCCAGCAGCCTGGGTTGGCTGCTGATCAGCCCCACCTCTCTCTCTCTCTGAGAGGTCAGCAGTTCAGCCCACTCAGCAGTCCCCACCCACCCGAGCCTGCTGCATGCAAAGCCTGGTGTTCAGTCATCACTTCAGTCGTTTTGGATGTTACGGCCCCTGGCTCTTTATATATAGAGCTTAGCATGTTATTTTTTGTTATTAATTCACTGTTATTTTTAACAAATTTTAATGAATAGGCCATATATTGAAAAACTACTATGGGAATATCACCAATATAAATAAATATTACATGTCTAAAACTTAGTCTACATATTGAAATCCAAGAGTTACTGCTTGTAAACAATGTTTGATGAATGATCAGCACATGCCCAATCCACATTCAGAAAATCTGCTCTAGCCCTAACCGGTTTGGCTCAGTGGATAGAGCGTCGGCCTGCAGACTGAAGGGTCCCAGGTTCGATCCCGGTCAAGGGCATGTACCTTGGTTGCGGGCACATCCCCAGTGGGGGGTGTGCAGGAGGCAGCTGATCGATGTTTCCAACTCTCTATCCTTCTCCCTTCCTCTCTGTAAAAAATCAATAAAATACATTTAAAAAATAAATAAATAAAAAATAAATAAATAAAATCTGCTCTATTATATAACAGACTTTCTGCTTTAACAGATACTTTCTCAACCCAATTAGTCCATTATGTTGAGGTTTTACTATAATAATTACCTCATCATGGTAGTTGTGAAGATTAAGCAAGGTGATATTATGAAGAGCATTTATACATTATACTAGAGGCCCGGGGCATGGCATTTATGCACTGGGGGAGGGGGGTTCCTCAGCCATGCCTGAGACCTCTCACAGTCCGGGACCCCTTGGGGGATGTCCGCCTGCCAGCTTAGGCCCACTCCCCAGCAGTCGGACATCCCCTGAGGGGTCCTTAGCACTGCCATGGAGGCAGGAGAGGCTCCAACCACTGCCACTGAGGCCTCCAGCTGTGAACCCAGCTTCTGGCTGAGCAGTGCTCCCCCTGTGGGAGTGCACTGACCACCAGTGGGCAGCTCCTGCCTTGCATGTCTCTCCTGGTGGTCAGTGCACATCATAACTGGTCATTCTGCTGTTTGGTCTATTTGCATATTGGCGTTTTATTATATAGGATATGCTCAATAAATTATATAATTTAATACCAGCAGTAATAATTATTATTATACCCAGTATATACAGAGAAAGTTTTTATGTGTTGAGCATTTTAAGCACTTTTATGAATATAAATTAATTTTAGTTTTACAACTCAATTATGTAAGTACTATTATTATTCTTACACATAAGTAAACATAGGCATGGATATTTTAAATAACTTGTCTAAAGTCACCAAGTTAGTACAAGTGTTGAAAAAACAAACAAACAGATTTTAAACCAAAGTAGCCTAGCTCCATTTCTTTTTTTAAACTAGTATGCTGCAAATGTATATCCATATATATGTTTGTGTGTGTGTGTGTGTGTGTGTGTATATATATATATATATATATCTAATCTAATAATAGACAAATATGCAAATTGACCATACCTCCGACACACCCATAAGCCACGCCCACAAGCCACGCCCACCATCCAATCAGAGCGAGTATGCAAATTAACCCAAACCAAGATGGCTACAGCCACAGAGAGCAAGGTTTCCTAGGTAACAGAGGAAGCCAAGCTTTCTGCCAGTTGCGGGCCTAAGCCTTCACTCAAGCTACAAAGTTTCAATTATAGAAGGTAAACAAATTCAAACAAATGGCGGCAGAATGGAGCTTGAGAGAGCAGGCCAGGGTTGCCGCCGGCAACAGGGGAAGCAAAGCTTTCCACACACCCTGGCCGGGCCCACCCACTTAAGGCAACAAAGTTTCAATTATAACCCCAACACAAATGGCTTCGGAGGGAACCCCAGGCTTGGCTCTGCTCCAGGTTACAAAGTTTCAATTGTAGAAGGAAAATAAATTCCAGATACCAGAGCCTCTGCTTGCGTCGCCAGGGGGCGTGGCCCACCTGCAAACCACCACAGGCCCCTCGCTCAGGCCGCCCCACGCCCCAAGGGAACCCCACCCTGATCAGGGACACCCTTCAGGGCAAACCAGCTGGCCCCCACCCCTGTACCAGACCTCTATCCTATCTAAAAAAAGAGTACTATGCAGATTGATCATCACTGCAGCACACAATATAGCTGCCCCATGTGGTCAAAGATCCTGCCCCCATGTGGACACAAGATGGCCATCACAAGATGGCCAGCAGGAGAGGGCAGTTGGGAGGCACCCGGCCTGCAAGGGAGGGCAGTTGAAGGTGATCAACCCTGCAGGAGAGGGCAGTTAGGGGTAACCAGGTCGGCAGAGGAGGGAAGTTGGGGACAAACAGGCTGGCAGCAGAGTAGTTAGGGGGTGATCAGGCTGGCAGGCAGAAGCGGTTAGGGGCAATCAGGAAGGCAGGCAGGCAAGCAGTTGGGACCCAGCAGTCCTGGATTGTGAGAGGGATGTCCGACTTCCCGTTTAGGCCCGATCCCAAGGATCGGGCCTAAACGGGAAGTCGGACATCCCTTGAGGGGTCCCAGATTGGAGAGGGTACAGGCTGGGCTGAGGGACAACCCCCCTCCGTGCACGAATTTCGTGCACCGGGCCTCTAGTATATATATATTTCACTAGTAAATATTAAATTTACACAACAAAAGAGAACTTATTGCAAATGTAAACTTCAGTAGTTGTAGTCAATATGTCTAAATTATTCTCTCCTCAATTAGTTTTCCATGCAGATTCCAATAGCAATATAGGTATATCTCAAAAATATTGCAGGTTTGGTTCTAAAACACTGCAATAAAGCAAGTATCTCAACAAAATAGCCATAATCGTTTTGCTGGTGGAGGGCTTTACCTTCAATTTATAAAAAAATTTATTATTTGCGAAACACAATAAAGCAAAGTGCAATAAAATAAGGTATGTCTGTGTACACAATTGGGTATTCTGAATAAATACACAATTTAAACTTTTGAATTTGCTTTTAATTACTTGGGAACCCTTGCATTATCTCCCAAATTCCTAGGATTTGTTTTGAAAAATATTTGGCACAGTGATAAAAAGCTGATTGGCTCTGGAATTATCCTCAACTTTTCTATCCGAGTCAGCAAAGGAAGGCCACATTTCCTCTATTTCTGGGCTTGAAAGCATATTCCCATATGGTAAAGAACTCTCAATGGCCCTTTGTAAATCTCAAATTTCACCAAGAATATCTATTTAAGGTAAGTTTCCTTACTTTATGTGCCCTAAGCATTCATAAAAGAAAAGTGTACTTAATACCACCACCTGTTATTCTTTTTAAGATAATTTATTGAAAGGATACTACACTCAGGATATGGGTATATGTTTAAGATTTGTTATTGGGCTATAAGGAATATATAACTGAATATAAAATGATCTGAAATTATTCTAATTCATAATTCTATGGTGCTATCAATATCATTAGGAAGGAATCTATCCTACCTTATAATAGAGAAACATGCAAATTGACTGAACCTCCGCTACGCCCACGATTGGGCCAGCAGGAGGCTGGGGGGCGGGACTCCGGGTGGCCTATCCATCCGTTGAGAAGATCAAGATGGCGACGCCCAGTCCTCTTAGTTCCGGGGGTCCCTGGGGCGATCGGCACCCCGGGGGGGCGTAGCCGGGCCCATGCAGCCGCTCCCCGGGGTCCCTGGGCCGAATGGCACCCAGGGGGGTGTGGCTGGACCCATCCAGCCGCTCCCGGGGGTCCCTGGGGCAATCAGCACCCGGTGGGGGGTGTGGCCGGGCCCATCCAGCGGCTCCCGGGAGTCCCTGGGGCAATCGGCATCTGGGGGGGGGCGTGGCTGGGCCCATCCAGCCGCTCCCGAGGGTCCCTGGGGCAATCGGCACCCTGGGGGGGCATGGCCGGGCCCATGCAGCTGCTCCCGTGGGTCCCTGGGGCGATCGGCACCCCACAGGGGCGTTGCCGGGCCCATCCAGCCGCTCCATGGGGCAATCGGCACCCCTGGGGGGCGTGGCTGGGCCCATCCAGCCGCTCCCGGGGGTCCCTGGGGCAATCGGCACCCAGGGGGGGCGTGGCCGGGCCCATGCAGCTGCTCCCGTGGGTCCCTGGGGCAATCGGCATCCTGGGGGTATGTGGCCGGGCCCAGCCAGCTGCTCCCAGGGGTCGCTGGGGAGATCGGCACCCCGGGAAGGTGAGGCAGGACTCACCCAGCTGCTCCCAGGGTCCCTGGGAACATTGCAGGCATGTGGTTGCTGAGACCCAGACCAGGCCTCTGGCCACAGATTCATAGCTTTGCGGAGACCTAGGGCAGGGATCTGCCTCATCTGCAGAGAGACAGAAGTTCTGCAGTGCCCCCAACGTGGGTGGGCCCAGCCAGGGATCAAGGGGCATGGAAGGACTCCTGGCAGAGGGGCAAGGACCCTCACCCCTGAGGCGGGGGTTGAGGGGTGGTGCCACCTCAGTGGAGGGGTGCTGCACTGCAGGGTACTGGACTGACTGACATGATTCAGAGAAGCTCCCAGTGCTAATGGGCCTCGCTCAGGCGGCCTTCACACTTCAGAGGCAATGACTCCTGCTCCTGCCTTGACCCAAAAGCAAGCCCGCGGTGCCCTGCCCCATGGCAGAGCATGCCTAGGCAGTGAGTGGGAAGCCTTCCACCTGCTTCGGAGAAGGGGGGGCAGTAAAGAATGGGGGGAGAGGAAAGAATGTGGAGCATCCGCAATGAAGAGGTGCTTGAGAAAGAGGCTCGGAAGCCTGACTGGAAGGTTTGTTCTGTTTGCTGGGCCGCTGCCCCTTAGGAAGCGCAAAGAGCATGGCTCTGAGGGCTTCCTGTGTGCCGAGTCAAGTTCCACAGCCAACTGGAATTGGCCTCAGTTTCCTGGTCTGTAAAATGGATGAAGCGTGTAACAGGGCCTTCACTGAGCTTTGATGGCCAATTGAGATACTATATAAAGAAAATGAAGGAAGAAGTGAGAAAGAAAAGGAAGGACAAGCAACACAAAAGAAAGACTGAAAGGAACCTGTAAACCCATTGTCACTTAAATAGGGAATATAGTCAATAGTGTTGTAATGATGGTATGATGCCAGGTGGGTACTAGAAATATCGGGGAACACTTTGTAAAGTATTTGATTGCCTAACCACTATTCTGTAACTAATATAAAACCTGAAACCAATACAAAATAATGTTGAATGTAAAGAAATGAAAATTGGAGTGAAATTTTTATAAATTTCAAAGTTTAAATAAAAGCTGTAAAGGAAGGAAGAGGAGAATAAAAATAGTGTTTTTCATTTTGCCACTTCATTAAAAAGACAGCTGTCTTTATATGGTGCTTTTATGCTTTTCTAAGTCATTATGTCATTTTAATTTCTGGGCAACTTAAAGACAAGATAAGTATTCCCTCCAGTATTCAAAGAAAGGAAATCTTGGTGTCTGTTCCTAATGATTCAATCGTCAAGCCCTTATTGTAAAGCAGGGTTAGTAAAATTTTCTGTGCAAGGTCATATCTATACTAATAAAAGCCTTGGGGGTGATCAGGCCAGCAGGGGAGGGTATTTGGGGGCAATCAGGCCTGCAGAGGAGCAGTTAGGGGGCAATCAGGCTAGCAAGGAAGCAGTTAGGGGGCAATCAGGCAGGTAGGTGAGTGGTTAGGAGCCAGTGGTCCCGGATTGTGAGAGGGATGTCCAACAGCAGGTTTAGGCCCGATTACACAGGGATTGGGCCTAAACCTGCAGTTTGACATACCCCGAGGGGTCCCATATTAGAGAGGGTGCAAGCTGGGCTGAGGGACACCCTCCCCAGTGCACGAATTTTGTGCACCAGGCCTCTAGTATATATATATAAAAGGTTAAATGACCAGCCTACTGGCTGGTAGGTATGACACACACTGACCAACAGGGGGCAGATACTCAATGCAGGAGCTGCCGGGCTGTGGTGACTTGGCAGCAGTGGTCCTTGGGTGACGCACCTGGAATCATAGAGGAGGGAGCCTGATTCCAGGGGACATCACTTGAGAACCACCCTCTCGCAATCCAGAACCTCTCGGGGGATGGGGTTGCTGAGACCCAGACCTGGCCTCTGGCCACAGATTTCATAGCTTCGCGGAGACCAAGGGAATCTGCCTCATCTGCAGAGAGACAGAGGTTCTGCAGTGGCCCCAAGACACAGGTGAATATATTCAATAGTGTTGTAATAATGGTATGATGCCAGGTGGGTACTAGAGCCCAGCCAGGGATCAAGGGTAATGGAAGGACTCCTGGCAGAGGAGCAAGGACCCTCACCCCTGAGGCGGGGGTTGAGGGGTGGTGTCACCTCAGTGGAGGGGTGCTGCACTGCAGGGTACTAGACTGACTGATGTGATTCAGAGAAGCTCCCAGTGTTAATGGGCCTCGCTCAGGCGGCCTTCACACTTCAGAGGCAGTGACTCCTGCTCCTGCCTTGACCCAAAAGCAAGCCCGGGGTGCCCTGCTCCATGGCAGAGCATGCCTAGGCAGTGAGTGTGAAGCCTTCCACCTGCTCCGGAAAAGCAGGGGCAGTAAAGAATGGGGGGCAGGGGACGGGAAGAGGAAAGAATGTGGAGCATCCACAATGAAGAGGTGCTTGAGAAAGAGGCTGGGAAGCCTGACTGGAAGGTTTGTTCTGTTTGCTGGGCCGCTGCCCCTTAGGAATCGCAAAGAGCATGGCTCTGAGGGCTTCCTGTGTGCCGAGTCAAGTTCCACAGCCAACTGGAATTGGCCTCAGTTTCCTGGTCTATAAAATGGATGAAGCGTGTCCCAGGGCCTTCACTGAGCTTTGATGGCCAATTGAGATACTATATAAAGAAAATGAAGGAAGAAGTGAGAAAGAAAAGGAAGGACAAGCAACACAAAAGAAAGACTGAAAGGAACCTGTAAACCCATTGTCACTTAAATAGGGAATATAGTCAATAGTGTTGTAATGATGGTATGATGCCAGGTGGGTACTAGAAATATCGGGGAACACTTTGTAAAGTATTTGATTGCCTAACCACTATTCTGTAACTAATATAAAACCTGAAACCAATACAAAATAATGTTGAATGTAAAGAAATGAAAATTGGAGTGAAATTTTTATAAATTTCAAAGTTTAAATAAAAGCTGTAAAGGAAGGAAGGGGAGAATAAAAATAGTGTTTTTCATTTTAAAGAATTGTCTTTATATGGTGCTTTTATGCTTTTCTAAGTCATTATCTCATTTTAATTTTGGGGCAACTTAAAGACAAGATAATTGTTCCCTGCACTATTCAAAGAAAGGAAATCTTGGTGTCTGGTCCTAATGATTCAATTGTCAAGCCCTTATTGTAAAGCAGGGTTAGTAAAATTTTCTGTGCAGGGTCATATCTATACTAATAAAAGCCTTGGGGGTGATCAGGCCAGTAGGGGAGGGTATTTGGGGGCAATTAGGCCTGCAGAGGAACAGTTAGGTGTCAATCAGGCCAGCAAGGGTGCAGTTAGGGGGCAATCAGGCAGGCAGTTGAGCGGTTAGGAGCCAGTGGTCCCGGATCGGGCCTAAACCTGCAGTTGGACATCCCCCGAGGGGTCCCATATTGGAGAGGGTGCAGGCTGGGCTGAGGGACACCTCCCCAGTGCACGAATTTCATGCACTGGGCTTCTAGTATTAATGATAAAATGACAATGTGGCAGAGTGGAGAAAACAATGGCCTGTGTGTCAAAGACACAGGTTCATATTACGAATGATACTTCCAGGTTGGGTGGCTTTATTGTGTTACTTCACCTCTCTGAACCTCAGGTGTTTTCATTTATAAAATAAAATTTATAACACTACCTTCATTATAGGGTTGCTGTGAGGATTAATTGGGTTAACATATATACAAAAGTGTCTAGTGTGCAAATAGTTGCAATATAAATACTATCTGTCTCTAACATCAGAAGACACTTTGTCATATCTGGTTTTTAATAATGTCCATAGCTTGTTAGAGTCAAAGCAAGTCTAGTGCAATGTAGATTTTAAATTTCTTTGTGTTGTCTCTTTAGTCTACTTCATTGGATAACAAGTTGTCATCTTATAATTTCTCTGTTAATATAAGCCTGCTCCATGCCAATGCAAATGGTAAAATTTCTAAACTCTTCAATCAGCTTTGTTGCTAGTCCTAGAGAGCTGCTGTGCCTGTCAAACCTGAAATGTAAAGTTTATTCACAATACTAATGTCCTGTCAAACCATAACTGTTTAAGCCTTTCAGTGTATGTCAATTATAGTTCTAATTCCTGGGTTGAATGCTCTCAAATTAAGTAATAATGTGGTTTAATATAAAATAGACTTGATTATAGTGCAAATTAATTATGTTTCCCTAAATAGTATCCCATATTCATTCATTCAGTCATTCAACAAATATTTCCTAAGTACCTATTATGTGCTAGGCCCTGTTCTAGGCACTGAGAATACAGTAGACAATAAGAAAGATCAAGTTTCTGCTCTCACTGAGGTGACATTCTAGTGGGAGTAGTCAGATAACAAACAAAAAATAAATAAACATATATTATATGTTAGATGATGGGTACAATGGGGAATAGTAAACAACTGGTGAAATATGAAAAAATGTTGGCATGCGGAGTAGGGATTTTATTTTTTAATGCTCATTTACAACCTCATTAAAGAATGTGCGATTTGAGTAAAGATTAGAAGTAGATAATGTAAAGGGAACTAATATTGATCAATAAATTACTGTCAGGTTCTGTGCTAAATTAATTATATCCAGTCTCTTATTTAGTCTTCAAAACCACCAGTAAAGTAGATATTTTTGTACCTGTTCTATAGTTAAAGAAACAGAAGTCCAAAGAACTTACATAACTTGTTAAAGGCTATAATATTAATCACTGTTTCTCAAACTTCAATAGACCTACTTCAGACTTTTAAGTGGTCTTGAAGTTTCCTTTTGTAGTCTTGAAATGAAAGAGTGCCCCTGCAACATTTATATCCAGAGCACAAAAAACATTGGCAATTCTTTTCCTTACTTCTCTTCACTTGAACTTTTAATATCTTTGTTTGGGCTTTAGAACTTTATAGTAGGGTTGATCCACTGAAATCCTTCTTCAGTGCCAGTGCTGAGAATATCTTCTGCTATTATATCACAACTGGGCCCCTCAAAGGGCATTGCCTCATCCTAAAGTGCAACTATCTTTCCACCAGGTGATCTATGGAATGATTGGCTGATGTGAGGGTTCAAAGGCCTAAACCCTTTTCTTCAATTTGGTACAACTCTGAAAAGCTGGCTATCCAAGCTCTAGAGATTACTGGAATATTTTGTAAGGCCTCATTTGCAAAGCAGTGGAGAACATAGTCTTTCTCTGTTCAACCCTACCTTTCTTACTTCCTTACAGGTACATCTTCCTAGAACACTTTAAACAAACTTCCTGCACATAACCACTCATCTCACAGTCTGTTTCCAAAAAAGTCTGACCTAAAATTTCTAACTGGTTCTAAAGATTTTCCATTGTGAAAATCTGCTTTGTGTTCTATAAACTCACTTTGGAATTCCATGTCAATTGTACTGTGGTGACTCAATTCAAACCTCCAATTTAAAGTACTGTAACAAGTGAACTGTTATCTGAACAAATTTAACATGAATTGAAATAGTTCAGTACAATATGAATGAAGCATATCAAGGGACTATGACAAGAAATAAACCTGGAAAGTAAGCACAGACTGGATCATGACATTCCTTCTGGGTGTTGTTGTTGTGTTGTGTTTTTTTTTTTTTTTCCTTTAGGCAACAAGGAGCCTTTGAACAGATGTTAAGCAGGAGAATCACAAAATCAGATGTACACTTTGGAAAAATGTTTCTGGTGACCATTCAGATAAAGGGTTGGGAAGATCTGAATAAGGCTAGAGGCAGAGGAACCAATTACAAGACTAATTTAGACAAGACTTGATAAAGACATTGAAGGGAAGCAGAATTTGTCACTCCAAAATATGCCACTTTGGCATAAGATTTATCTTGAAATGGCTATTTTTATAAAACAGCAGTAACGAGAGAAGCTCTGAAAATCTAGTATGAGTTACTATTTTGTAAGTGACATTTATATTTATAAGGAAAATCTTCACTTCTGAGAGAGTCTCTCTCTCTTTGTGTACCAGGAAGAGCAGGCTGTTGTATCTCTAGAAATTCTTATTAATGGAGAAGGCAGACTTCAATCTACATAACAACTAAACTCTTGTTTACTGTGCTATTTTTGGTAACCTTCCATAACTGACTATCCCCCTAAATAAATATATATAATTAGCTGGAAATGGTATTTAAGGTGGTGGTTTGGGCCATTTTAGGGTTACTCAGTTTTCCTGGGTCTCTCCCATGTGAAGAGGAGGTATACTTGTTATTAAACATTGTGTTTTTCTCCTGTTAATCTGCCTTTTATTAGGGGCATGGTGGGGTTCTTAGCCAAGACCTAGAAGGTTAAAGCAAAAATTTTTTTCTTCCCTACAATATGAAATGGTGTTCTTGCTTTATTTATGTATCTATTTATTTAACATATATTTGTTTATTCAACATAAACATATATCACTATATTAATTTTATATGAATTATAAAACAAACAAAACATGGGAATTAAAAGCCATGTGATAAAAAATAAATATTAATGGAATTTTTATTATTTTCTTTTACCACCACAATGGATGATATTTAGTTAGCTCATCTTGGAATTCTCCTTTAATGAGAAATCTTTTATGAAGGAGAAATGAAGTACTTTTTCTCATTCGTTTATTTGTGCAAGGAAGTTTTTATTTTTATTGTGTGCCATTACCATCCACTTGAACTATATTATAATTAATTCATACAATGGATATAATTCTGTACATTACATGCTGACACTGCATAGAAAGGGCATGTAGTGCAGTATATTTTATAGCAGTAACTAGTGGCCCAGTGCACAAAATTCGTGCACGGGCGAGGGAGGGTTTCCCTCAGCCCAGCCTGCACCCTCTCCAATCTGGGACCCCTCGAAGGATGTCCTACTGCCGGTTTATAGGGATTGGGTGTAAACCAGCAGTTGGACATATCTCTTGCAATCCAGGACTGCTGGCTTCTACCCATTCACCTGCCTGCCTGCCTGATTGCCCCTAACCACTCTGCCTACCAGCCTGCTCAACCCCAACTGCCCCCCACTGCTGGCCTGCTCGCCCCCAAATGCCCCCCGTGCCAGTGTGCTTGCCCCCAACTGCCCCCCTGGTGGCCTGCTCAATCCAAACTGCCCCCATGCTGTCCTGATCACCCCCAACTGACCCCTACTGACAGCCTGCTCACCCCCAACTGGCCCCCCTGCTGGTCTGCTTACTCCAAACGGCCCCGCCCCCCACCAACCTGATCACCCACAACTGCCGTCCCATCCTGGCCTGATCACCTACAACTTCCCTCCCCTCTTGGCCTCTAACCACCTCTACCTTGGCCCCGCCACCATGGCTTTGTCCAGAAGAACATCCGGAAGGTCTCCTGGAAGGTCTCCCAGTCTAATTAATATATTACCCTTTTATTAGTATAGTTAGAGGCCTGGTGCATGGGTGGGGCCGGCTGGTTTGCCCTGAAGGGTGTCCTGGATCAGGGTGGAGGTTCCCTTGGGGTGTGGGGCAGCCTGGGTGAGGGGCCTGTGGTGGTTTTACAGGCCAGCCACGCCCCTATGGGGTGAGGGTTCCCGCTGGGGGGGCATGAGCAGCCTGGGTGAGGGGCTGATGGCTGTTTGCAGGCTGGCCATGCCCCCCAGCAGGGACTTCTTACTCCATGGGGGCATGGCCAGCCTGGGTAAGGGGATGAGGGCCATTTTCAGGCTGGCCACAGCCCCTTCAGGGTGGGGCTCCCACTGGGGTGCCTGGCAAGCCTGGGTGAGGAGCTGAGGGCCGTTTTCAGGCTGGCCACACCCCCTTCAGGGTTGGGGTCCCCACTGGGGTGCCTGGCCAGCCTGGGTGATGGGCTGATGGCTGTTTGGAGGCTGGCCAAGCCCCACAGCAGGGACCCTCACCCCATGGGGATGTGGTCAGCCTGGGTAAGGCGCTGAGGGCCATTTCAGCCTGGCCACGCCCCCTCAGTGACCCAGGCTCCCAGCCCCTCCTTTTTTTCTTTTTTGTTTCAGCGTCTCCTTGAGCAGAGGCCAGGGCTGGCTGGAAGCAGGTATCTGGGATTTATTTATCTTCTATAATTGAAACTTTGTAGCCTTGAGCGGAGGCCAGGGTAGGCCAGGGCGGACGGGATGCTTGGCTTCCTCCATCGCTGGCGGCAACTCAAGCCTCCTGCTCGCTCCAGCTCTGTGGCCGCCGCCATCTTTGTTGGGTTAATTTGTATACTTGCTCCTGATTGGCTGGTGGGCGTAGTGGAGGTACAGTCAATTTGCATGTTTCTCTTTTATTAGTGTAGATGTACATAAATATACTACTATTGGTGAGATGTTTGAGTCTTTTTAAGGATATCAGGGGGAACTAAAAGTTGCAATGAAACCCAAGAACTTTTTCCCTTATCACACTGGTATTTCCTCTGTTCAATTCTTTTGTTTTATTGGGTAAACTTTCTCAAGATCATAAACTAACAAAGGGCCTTCAAACAGTACTTTAAAGCTTATAATGAATCCAGCAGTAGCTAATTATCATCCTAGCTTCACAGTTAAGATGAGGAATAGAAATGACATTTCTCCATTTTGGACCACCAGCAAAATCTTGTTGGAGCTGGATCTACATTCTGAGTTAAATCCACACTCCAAGTTCCCTAAATCCTAATCCAGTGCTTTGTTGAAAACCTGTGTTAACTTCCAAATTTCAGGTGGAAAAAATGTTATTTTCTCCTCTGCATGAAGCTATAGATTTTTTAATTAATCTGATTATTTTTCAACTATCTACAGTGCAGCAATAGGAAATAAAACTTACAATGTGAAATATCAGTCCCTTTGAATCACACATTTTAAAGAGTTTTCCCCCCAGATTTTCTTTTTACACTCTTATTATAAAAATCAGTCATAACTCTTGAAAGCATTCAGTAGAAATGATGTAGTATTTGTCTGTGCTGAGGATGCAGAATAATTTGCTTCTTTTCTTTCACTTCTTTTTGCAAAATAAATATGATAGACAGCAATGAATTTATCCCAGCAAATAGAAAAATTATTCTTCAAAATAACTTTTTAGGCAGGAAGAGATGTGCCCTTATTGAAAATGCCACCTTATAGATGAACAATCTGATACAATGACTAGTGTATGTGAAAAATATCTCCAAATTGCTAAACTCTATGCTGCTTTGAATAGAAAATTGGCAGACAGGATATAGAAGAACCTGTCTTTGATTGCTTCCCTATTGAAGGAGACTGAGAAATTCAGGAGTGAAAGTGCCTGTTGTGCTCTGCCTTTGTTTCTGAACAAGTAGGAGGAGGCTTACTTGAGTCATACCAGCTCATAACTCCCATCAGAGTGATTTTCCTAAGAGATGACAATTGTCACTACTTCAGAAATTATGTTTTACCCACAATAGCCTATGATAAAAGACATATTCATTTATGATTGTATGACTCTCCTTATTACTCAACTAGAGGCCCAGTGCAATTCATGCACGGAGGGGGGTCCCTCAGCCCTGCATGCACCCTCTGCAATTCGGGACCCCTACACCTTTTTCTTATATAGCTAACCTCTTCACATTTTAAAAAAATTAACTGAAATATCACCTAGGAAATCCTCTTTGAACAAATGTATTTACAATCTGTATTAAGTATTTTCATAGTATATCATTCTTTTTCTTTAACAGCTACTTAGAGTGGATGCAATGTGGTTTTCATTCTTGCATCTGAATTTTTTCTTCTTGCTCTTGTAATAGCAAAGCTTATCCAATTTACATTTTCCCTTTAAGGGCTTATATTTGGTTCAGTTTCTAGTTGGCTCCCTGCTTTTTTTTTTTTAAGCAATAAATTTGGGTTGTGATAGTAAGCCTCACTTGTAATCAAGCCTGTAGGTCTCCCTATCTGAATATTTCTATAATACCTATCACTTTAGCATACCAGAGATTGTGTTCATTTATAGAACATAACAATAAATGTCACCCAATAATTTGATCTTCTAGTAATATTTTATAGCAATATGTATTATTCTAGTAATTTAACTATTAAAAAACTGAGGCATACAGAAATAAATCACATTGAACAATAAAGAATGACCCAAATATCAAAGCATATTACACTTAGGGCCTCCTTTGTCCTGTGCCTCAGATATCATAGCATAGTACATAGTTCACATGGAACTGAGATTCCTTTAAAATAGGAAGGGATGCCATACTCATAAAGCAGCTACTTACACACATATTTTTTATTTAATTCACAGCACATATTTTTTGTACTAATTATTGGAAAATCATCCTAGCAATTGCCTCTGTTCCTCTCTGTATTGTTGCCTTACATTCTGATGTTATTACTGCGCTTTTATCATCTACTCACTCTAATAAGATTGTGCATTTTTTAAGGGCAGAGATCATGACTTGAGCTTGTGTTTCTCTGTCATGGTGCCTAGATAAATACTCAAATGCCATCCAGTCCAAATGACTGTGATGAGAGAGGCCCACCATTGTTGGAGACCTCTGATTTTTATTTAAGGGACCTCACTTGTTCTGATCCTTTACAGAGGGGTGAGTAGGGGCTGAGGAAATCCAGACAGAATTCTCCTCCTAAAAGATTTTGCTAAGCTGGTGCCCAGGATGCCGGGCATTTGTCCAATTAAAATCCGGACACACAGCAATAACAAAGGCACTGGTTTCGTACTGCTAATGCGTGGGGATCAAACCCCAGCCTGCAGGAACTTACCCCCGCAATCAAGACCAGGCCGCTGGGTAGACCTGGGCTGGTGCTCCTAACTCTGGGGAGAGGGAGACTTCCCGTGGCTGCAGGCTAGAGGCCCCAGACTCTGCTCCATGCACCGGAACAGGTTCCTAGCGCAGGTTGGTTAGTTGAGCTGCTTCTTCTCCTGGGATCGCGGAGCAGCTTGGCCTGGCCTGTTCTTCCTGTGATCATGGGGCAGCTTGGCCTGGGCTCTTCACCCTGTGATCACAGGGTGGCTGGACCTGGCCTATTTGCCCTGTGATTGAGGGGCGGCTTGGCCTGGGCTCTTCGCCCTGTGATGGCAGGGTGGCTGGGCCTGGCCTGTTCTCCCCATGATCACACGGCAGCTTGGCCTGGGCTCACTGCTTTCCACCAGCTGCAGCTCTCCAGTCTCCTATGGGCTGGGGGAGCCAACCAGTCGAGCCCACAGCATGTGGCAGCTGCTGTGAAGGTCGCCACAGCAACCCAGCACTGACTTCTGGTTGGTCAGCCTTTGGTCGTGATCGGTTGTTACAAGTTACAACCCTGAGCTTTTCTTATTAGGATGATAGATCACCCCTTCCCTGGAGTGGTGGGCAGAGTAATGGTAATCATGACGCGGCCTGCAGCCTGGAAATACCAAGAGTAACAGTAATCATGACACGGCCTGCAACCTGGAAATACCAGGAGGCCCAATTCTGTACCTTATATGGACTATACATTGAATCACCTATCAGCGCCAGCTAGGTACCCTAAGCCCCCATTCTTTCCTCATTCCTCCCTTCAAGAGGAGCGCTCACCTCTGCTGGGGCCACTGCTCTCCCATTGCGAGATAGCCTGGCAGGTCTTTCTCCTAATAAAGCCTGTAATACCTGGTTTTCAGCTCCCGACTGATCTTTCATTCTGGTGCCGAAACCCGGGAGGGGCACACGGGAACACGGATTACCCCAGTACCTTATCCTGAGCATTTCAGGGAAGCTGTGAGCAGCGGAAGCTCAACTCAGGCTTACTGCCTGACTTTGCTCGGTGGTGTGGTTCTGGGTTGATTGGCCAGTCCTGGTCCCCTCTCAAACCCTGCCGGACCAGGACACGTGGGGATCTTGCCACTTCCTGTCCACCAGTAGGCTTCAGGGACTCCCTTTCTCTCCCCCCACCACACCCCTTCCCTTGACCTGGAGGGGCATTAGGGTTTCAGAGTTTCTCATCTACTCAGTTTCTCGCACTCAAAAGCCCAGGTGCCCAGCTGGAAATACTCTTTTCTACTCCACTGGAAAAGTGTCTCTGAGGTGATGATCTTGGAACCTTTTCTTGGCTCTCTCTCTTTCTCTCTCTCTCTCTCTCTCTCTCTCTCTCTCTCTCTGGTTGGGTGGGGAGACAAGAGGAAGCTCTTTGATCTCTCCTCCAACCTCCAATAGCCCTTCTCTCTGGTCATGGGTACCTCTCAATCCAAGCCCCCTCGAAACACCCTCTTGGGGTGCGTTCTTGCTAACCTCTCCACCCTTGGTCTCATTGATTCCATTAAGCCAAAGAAGCTCATCTTTCTGTGTAATACAGCCTGGCCTCAATACAAACTTGACAATGGCTCCCAATAGCCTGAAAACGGCACTTTTGATTTCAACATTCTCCAAGACCTAGATAACTTTTGCTACTGGACAGGGAAAGCTTCCAAGATTCCCTACATGCAGGCTTTCTTTTTCCTCCGCTCCCACCCCTCGCTTTGCTCCTCATGTTCCACTCATCAGATCCTCCTTTCAACGTCCCCTTCACCCCCTCAAACTGGTCCTCAGCCCCTTTCTCTGTATTCTGACTCTTTCCACCCAGCCCATCATTCCTCTCTACCTCTCCTGCCCCCACCACCTCCTTACAACCCTGCCACGGAACCCACTTCCCCCGCTCTACCCTCTGAGAATTCTAACTGCCTGACTTTCCCTGTGAGCTCTCAGCTGAATCTCCGCCCCCGTTACCACCAGCAACCGAATTCACAGGTGGCTGGCCAGTTCCCTTTGTGTGAGGTTGCAGGGGCAGAGGGTATCATCTGGGTAGCCATCCCCTTCTCACTCTCTGATCTTTCTCAAATCGAAAAACGCCTTGGCTTTTTCTCTTCTGACCCAGATAACTACATCAAGGAATTCAAATACATCAATCTTATGATCTCACCTGGCACATTTTTATTATTGTGCTCCTATTATTGTGGTCCTCCTCTTCCTCTTGTCTCCCCACCCAACTTCCTGTCTAACACCATCAGACAAAGACCGAGTCTGGGATGCAGCTCAACAGATAGTGAACAAGGCCCACACTCGCAACAACACCAATCCTATTGGCACCCTTGCAGTTCCCTGGGAAGATCCCTACTGGAACTACCAGCCTGGACATCAGAATAGAGAGGCATGGAATCATATGCTTGACAATCTTACCCAGGCTGGCTAATAAGGCAGTAAATTATGATAAAATGAAGGAGATTACCCATCGCCCACAGGAAAACCCTGGGAAATTCCTTGAATGTCTTTCACAGGCACTTCAAAAATATACCATTTTGATCCTACTTCCCCAGCGAGTATGGCTTTACTACACTCACACTTTATATCCCAGTTGGCTCCTAACATAAGGAAAAGACTAAAGAAACTTGAAGAGGGACTCGAGACTCCCCAGAGGGAACTCCTTAACATGGCCTTCAAGGACTTAAATAATAGAGAAGAAGAGGAAAAGGAGGACCTTTAAAAAAGAGACCAGGAAAAATACCTTATGCTGGCGAAGGCCCTACAGGGCTCCACATCCCAAGGCTCTAAGCCAACTCAGACAGGAAGGCCTACATCAACCCCACTGGGTGCCTGCTTTAAATGCAAACAACATGGACATTGGGCAAGACAATGCCCAAATCCCAGACCACCTCCTGGCCCCTGTCCATACTGCCAATTAGAGGGGAGTTGACTGTTCCAGCCGCTGAAGTGGGGCTGGATCTACCTCTATAACAAAAACCCCCACCTCCGGATTCCTGACAGATCTGCTGGGATTGGCAACAGAGGACTGACGGGGCCCTGGGTCTCTGGCCCCGGTGGCGATCACGCATCAGGAGCCCAGGGTAAATCTTCACATAGCAGGTAAGCCGGTCTCTTTCCTTGTTGATACTGGGGCCACTTACTCCACCTTGCCCTAATTCTCGGGCCCACTAACACTGTCCACCACTACCATTGTGGGAGTCTCTGGGACAAAGACAGTCCCATTATTAACTCAACCCCTACTCTGTACCTTCGAAGGAATACAGTTCACACACTGCATCTTAGTTATTCCCCAATGCCCCATCCTTTACTGGGGAGAGACATCTTATCTAAATTCCATGCACTGACACGCGTAGCCATTTCTGATGACACGCGGCCGCTGAGGCGGCCACATGCCGAGGATGAAACGTTTGCTGCTCCTGAGGATGAAACATTTGCGAAATAATGTTTTTTCCTCAAAGTGACCCACTACCCGAGTTATGCTCACTTTTTTGGCAAAGTTTGACACACCAAGCTCAAAAGGTTGCCCATCACTGATCTAGGGTATGCCCAGAAGCAAGGGTGGTACATTCAGGCAGGAAAATTCATCCTTCCACAGTCCCAAGCAATAGAGATACTCCAGGGAATCCATAATACTTTCCATGTGGGACAAAAACCCCTTCTGCTGTACGTCATTAGCTCTCTGTCTTTTCCATCTTTATCCTCCTTAATATAGAAGATAACTAGAACATGTGATATCTGCAGTCCCTTCTCTCCTCAGGGTGGAGCTCGCCCTCGCTCTTTCCCAATGCACCAGATAAGGGGAAACCTCCCAGGGCAGGACTGGCAGATAGACTTCACACACATAAAAAACACCGTTATCTCCTTACTTCGGTTGACACATTTTCAGGATGGATAGAAGCCTATCCTACCAGCAGGGAGAATACTCAAACAGTAGTGGTAGCCTTCACCCAAGACATCATCCCCCGCGCTGGCTTTCTGATGTATTTTCTATCTGATAACGACCCTGCTTTCGTCTCTCAGATAACGCAGCTGGTCTCTCAAACTTTAAACATCAAATGGAACCTCCACATTCTCTACCACCCTCAGTCTTCAGGTAAAGTAAAAAAGGCCAATCATCTCTTAAAAACATATCTAACCAAGCTATCCTTAGAGCTCCATATGCTGTAGAGGGCCGCCTGGGAGGCACCTGGGCATTTCCTTAATTATCACCAGCTGAACTCAGGGCGTAGGCCGAGTCACACCCTGGGAACATACTTCCCCAATCATAGCAGCCCAGGTGTAGGCAGGGGTGGGACTAGATATGTAAATCTAGGCCTTTAAAATAAACGCGCTGCGTGGCTTGGGCGCGACATGCTGCCTCTCCATCAGAGAGGATGGCGGCCCACCTAGCTCCCACCTTCATGAATCTATTTCTGCCTCTGGGCCTCTTTCTTTCTTTAATTTCTTAGTCCCCAGCTCCTCCACTCAGCAACCGGACCAGAACCTTTTCCGTGATGGCGCGGAAAAGAGAGAAATACCACTATAATATGCCTTGAACTGAACTACTCCCCCTGGCACTAATGAGACTGAGGGCCATGCCACGACAACCACTACTTCTAAACCCCTTCAAGATCATGTATGGGCAGCCTTTTGTCCTCCAAACCCCGGAGGACAATTCCCCTTCCCTGGGAGACCACTTCCCTGCTTTTGACCATATAAGGGCACTCTTAAAACAACATGCTGATAATCTTCTCCCCCGTCCCTTTCCTACAACTTCTACTCATCTCTCAGTCCTCCCAGGGGACTTGGTCTATGTCAAGAAAAAAGGAAAGGCATCCTAACACCCACATGGGAGGGGCCTTTCCCAGTCATACTATCTATCCCTACGGTAGCAAAGGTACAAGGAATACACCACTGGTATCACCTGTCACACATTAAGCCATACAAACCTCTACACAAAACACTACCTTCTTAACACTTCTACCTCCACAGGAACTACCTCTCTCAGGCTCACCAAATGTCTTCCCACCATCCCCAAAAAAGACTCAGCGGCACCATCCAGGACCTGATGACTTATCATTCCTCACAGGCTAAATTCTACTATTTCCTGCAGTGTATCCTGGAGGACTAGTCCTGGTGGCGACCATGATCTGCTACCCCAGAAGATTTACACTCATGGATAGTAGATCTTACCTGGCAAGGGACCCTCTGACTCTTTACTCCGGAAGAAGCTCAGGTTTTTGAATTCCTTTTTATATTCCTTGTCTCATCACCATAATCCTCCTACAGGCAGCTAACAGTGAGTGCACCAATGAAGGTTTTTGGTCCTTTCAGGTGAAACGGACTTGGGATGATGAGGGAGTCATCAATTCTACTGTCTGGGATGGGAAATCCTCTAGTGTCACTCTCTATTTCAATGCCTGTGAGGCCATGATCCTGGGTAGGTCTAACTACAGTGGGTGGTATTGGGCCTATGCCATGGACCACAAACATCTATGTATGAAATACCTCCAGAAGGGGGACTGTGACAATGTAGGGTAATTCTAGTGTCCATATTGGCAATATTCTCACTACCACTCTGGTGCTTTACGTAGTCCACTAGTAAACCTCAAACCCCTCTTGGACTGTGGCACCCTTACGTGTAATCCTGTCAGCTTTACCATATCAAACCCAGCAGACCCACTCTGGAACCAGGATCAGCCAGCAGGAATTAGAATAGATGGAGGGGGCAGGGATCCTGGGGGTATAATTGTCCTCATCAAAACCTATATTAATCCCTGACCTATCCCTCCCCTACTAAAGGACATTCTTTCTTGCCCCACAAACTCTGAGCCTACTCCTTTACCCACCCTCATCAACACAACCTTCCATCTACTCTCTAACATCAATCCCTACTTCTCTACATCCTGCTGGATTCGTCTGTCACTGACTCAAATTCTCATCATAACTCCTCCAATACCAACCTATTGGGCCACTAACTTAACTCTTACCTATACCAAACCTCAATGCACCCTATACAATATATCTCTCTTTAATACGGAAAACACTACCTGTTTAACAAATACCTCTCAAACCACTACCTCAGCTACCCCTACACCTTACTACTGTGCACAATCTATTAATTTACCCCTTCCCTTAACCTGCCCTCCACCTGGTATTTTTCTCCTCTGTGGGACTATGGCCTACAACTGTGTCCTCCAGGACCTATCACACTTGCTCTGACTTTATGTCTTCCTAACCCCAAATCTTTCTATTAGAACAGAAGGAGAACTGGAATCCTCTCTTGGTCTTCTCAGGCCTCACCACAAAAGGGCGGCCCTTGTTCCCCTCTTAGTGGGTATTGGAGTCCTCACTGCAGTAGGGACAGGAGTGGAAGGCATTTCCTCCTCTGTTCATTTCTACCACAAGTTGTCTGCTGAATTTTCAGAAGATATCTCCATCATTAGCAATTCCCTTGAATCCCTTAAAAGGCAGGTAGACTCCTTAGCAGCGGTAGCCCTACAGAACTGGCATGCTCTAGATCTCTTGACAGCAGAAAAAGGGGGTACCTGTATCTTTCTTGGGGAAGAATGCTGCTATTTTGCTAATGAATCAGGAATTGTCAAAGATCACATTAAATCCTTCCAAGACAGGATTTACCAAAGATGACGTAACCAGCAAGAAGGGGGGTATGCCATTTTTGGCTCACTTGTCCCATGGCTTCTCCCATTATTAGGCCCACTGGTATCTATTCTTTTAATTTTGATCTTTGGCCCCTGTCTCATGTGCTGTTTCACTAGTTTCTTACAGAACAGAATGCAGGTGTTCGCCAACCATAAGGTGGGAGAGATCTATCTGGCCTTGAACTCTGAACAGGGACATCTATATTGCCAGAATCTTTGAGACCCTGGGTAAATGCCTATGACGACGCCCCCTCTTAGCAGGAAGCAGCTATGGAAGATGGACCTGCACCATCTGACCCTGCCCAGACTCTCAATTTTTTCACTATTATCAAAAGCCTGGAATGAGAGATCACTCCTTCCCTGAAGTGGCAGGTAGAATAACAGTAATCATGATGCAGCCTGCAGCCCAGAAATACCAGAAGTGGCAGTAATCATGACGCGGCTGGTGGCCTACAGCCCGGAAATACCAGGAGGCCCAATTCTGTACCTTATATGGACTATACATTGAATCACTTATCAGCGCCAGCCGAGTACCCTAAGCCCCCATTCTTTCCTCATTCTTCCCTTCAAAAGGAGCGCTCACCTCTGCTGGTGCCACTGCTCTCCCATTGCGAGATAGCCTGGCAGGTCTTTCTCCTAATAAAGCCTGTAATACCTGGTTTTCGGCTCCCGACTAATCTTTTGCTCAAGTTTATTGTTTGTATTCTCAAGCACTACATGAACCTTGCTTAATGTCTATGATAACTTCTAAGCCTCTCCCCTGAGTCACCTCACCACTTTCTACCCTGGCTGAGACTCTCTCTCTCTCTCTCAATCTCCCTCCATTTCTTAATTCCTTTATTGTTGCTTACCTCAACTCAACCTTAGCCTAGAACTAGTTTCCCAATATAAATCCTGTTTTGTTTTTCACCCTATTCAAAAGGTCCAGTGAGTTCTATTTGAATCATAGTGTGTGTGTGTGTGTGTGTGTGTAGTTTAAATATACAGAAAACTGAAAAACCTAAGATGCTAATATTGACACCCATATGTTTACTACCAAGAATTAATAAATGTAAACATTTAATTCAAATTTTGTTTTTAACAAAACAATATTGCAGATAGAATTGATCTCTTCTTTGTATCTCTCCACAGTCTGATTTCCCTTTTTGTCTAATCCAAGGCCATCATTAACAGGAGCTAAATCCATCTAGTACTTAATTTTATTCATATGACCTTCGTTGCCTCTATTAAAAATGTAAAATTTTAGCATTGGCCAGCTATCAGTTTGCTCTTATTTACAATTCTATACACATTCTCACAAACATTTAAGAGGTGGGGTTTTTTTGTATGTTTTCTTTCAAAATCTGATAGATGATTATGTTTTGTTTGGTTTTGTTTGTTGTTGTTTTCCAGATTGCTAGTGAGGTTGAGCAGCTCATCTCTTGTTTAGTCTTGGACATTCCATTTCCCTCTTCTGTAATTTTCTATTATATTTCATGGATTTGATTTTCTATTCCAGATGCTAAGTGCTATTTTAAATGAATATCATAAATAGCTTCTTTAAATCTATGATTTGTCTTTGAACTCTCTTAATGCCATTTTTATACAGATATTTAAATTTTTGATATAAGTCAATCAATCATTTTCTTTATGTGTGTTTTTGTGTCACATTTAAGAGATCCACAGTGTCACAAATTATTGTTTAAATGTTTTTATTATAGTTTTAAAATTTATTTTAAACATTTACATGGTTAAGTACCTTTAATTTATTTTCTGTATGGTGAGGTACGGCTCTCTTACTTTTAGCACAAGGTAAGCCAATTTCCCCATTTAGTTGTAGTGCCAACCACATCATGTACTAATGTGTAGAGATATTTTTCTAGTTCATCTATTCTGTTCCATTGATCAGCATCAGTATTATTAATATATCTTTGTCCTAGATCTTAATGTATGGAAGAATGACTTTTAGTCCTCAATATGAATTTTAGAATCATTCTAGTGTCAAATTTTTCTTATAAGATTTTGATTGGAATGACTTTGAATTTACAGATTAATCTGGGGGAAATTTTTTTTATTTTATGATATTGAATGCTCCCATTAATGAATATGGTTTATGCTCCATTGTTCAGGACTTTTATGTTCTTTGAAAACATAACATACTTTTTTAAAAAAGGTTTTCTTACATGTTTTTAGTTTTACTCCAAAGAAGTTACACTTTAAACTATTATAACACTGGGTCATTTCTTTTCCATTATATTTTTAATTGATTATTGCTAGTGTATAGAAATACTATTGGTTTTCCTTTGTTGAGTTGTGTTTAGCAACCTTACTGGAGTTTCTTTATATATATAAAATATGTTTTTATTGCTTTTAGAGAGAGAGGAAGGGAAAGGGAGAGAGAGAGGAACATCAATGTGAGAGAGAAACATTGATCTGTTGCCTTCCATACACTCTCTGACTGGGTATCAAACCCAAAACCCAGGTATGCCCCTTGACTGGGAATTGAACTGAAAACCTTTTGGTGCATAGGATGACACTGAACCAACTGAGCCACTCCAGCCAGGAGGTGTTTTATTTTAAATTGGGGTACAGTTAGAAATTGACTACCAGTTCAATTTAAGGAATTATAGATTTATTTAAATATATTTTAATTAATAAGTTTAAAAATTTAACCAAAGTGTTATGAATACTATTATTATGATTTTTGAAATTTCTGTAATTATGTCAACTTTTCCCTTGTTCATTTTTGCATTCTTTCCTTCTTTATTTTTCTTGATATATTTTAATAGTTTTAAATTTTTTATTAGTCTTTTTATGCAACTAGTCTTTGGATTTATTGATTTTTCTCTATTATTCTTTGTGGGTGTTTTCTGGCATCTATTTTCCCTGATGCTATTTTGTCTAACATTTGGGTATAGAGCAGGAGGATAGCTTATTTATGAATCAATCATTCATTCACCCACCCAATATCCATCATCTGATAACTGTTCATGCCTCTTTCTCCCCCACTACTTGGTCTCAGTTGTCTGACCCAATGGAGGAAATATGGGCTGGCTCAAGCTATACCAATATAGAATGGGGGGGGGGAATTTCCAAGATATTATGAAATTCCCCAAGCTTTGTCTTCTTAATTGGCACAATCTACCATGAAATATCTGTGGCTGTCTACAAAGCAAGGCAAAAAGAGGGATGTTTTCATTTTTCTAAACCCTTAATGGCCCAGCAGTGCCATTAATTACAGTTTCTCTGCCAGTGCCCTAGGCTATCATCTTGGGGCATAATCAAGAGTGTGTCCATCTGGTGAGGAATAAAGTTCCCTTTGACTTGGCAACTTGTGCTTATAGAACACAGCATGCTACCACCTGGCTTCCCAAAAGTCTGCAAAGTGGCTGTCAGGACTTCTTCTCCCGCCAAAATCTGTGCTAAATGGTATCTGAGTATCAATTTCCTGGGCCAATCTTGTCTGTAACAGAATCTCTAGCATGTGTGTAAATGTGGATGACTTTTTCTCTAGCTTTCCAGAGGCTTATCTAGTATGCACTTTTGTTTTTAGCAAGAAAGAAAGCCTCTTCTAAGCTCTCAAAGATTCAGCTAAAGTCACTTGTATGCTTTGAGGACCCAAGTGCCTTTAGGCATTCCATCAGGATCTGCAGTTTCTTGGTCTCAGATGCTTTCCATTTATATAGCATCTTTTGTGTCTACCCTAAGCAAGATCCAAAAGTCTTCTCTCCCTAAATAAAATTTGCAAATCCCTTCCTAAATAAAATGTACAAATCTCCTCAAATTTGGGTAGGTTATCATTCATACACACAAGTCATTCTGTCCAAATAAGATAATCTATGTCTTAAACAACATGTCCAGGCAAGGGACAGTTAGAGATCTTTTATACCAGAGGACCTGCCAACATCTACTACTGAATCTTCCCCGCACTCAGGAAATAATTTCCTATTTTGTTTTGTTTCTGGTTTTAGTTTAAAGAAATTTGAAATCTATTAAAGAGCCTTAAACATGAAATTTCATACCTTTACACTTTCTCCTAGAAATCATAGAGAAGTTAATCTCATCAGCAAAATCTAGTCTGAATGCATCGAGCCTCTTCCCTTCCTGAGGATTTCTTCTGAAAATCAACCAGCCAAGACAGGGACAAATCTGTCAAACTGCATGACATCACAGCCCACCACCACATGTAAAAGTATCAGTGACTTCTGAGAGTCCACATTCATATCTGCATACCAGCTCATTAGTAATCATATATGTGGTCTCTAAATGAACTTTCTTCAATTCTGTGAGTGGTATGTCCTGAGGTAGGCTCTGCCGAAGATGGGCATGCATTCTTTGAAATCCAAGGAAAGGTCCTCCTCAGGGGCAAGTATAAATTTCAGTACAAAAGCCCAGTTGTAAAAGATGTAACACATTCTTTATTTACTTCAATTAATATATGTTTATTCCAGAGCCTCCATCTTGCCAGCCAGGAGGATAAACCTATTTCAGTTATTCTTTTTTTTTTAATATATTTTTATTCTTCTACTAGTGGCCCGGTGCACTAAATTGGTGCATGGGGAGGGGGTCCCTCAGCCCAGCCTGCACCCTCTCTAATCAGGGACCCCTTGGGGAATGTCTGGCTGCTGGTTTAGGCCCAATCCTACCGGGATCGGGCCTAAATGGGCAGTCGGACATCCCTCGAGGGGTCCCAGACTAGAGAGGGTGCAGGCTGGGCTGAGGGATACACCCTGTGCATGAATTTCATGCACCAGGCCTCTAGTAGTTAAATTAAAAAGCAAGCTTCAGAATCCTGTAAAATGCTATACAATCCCCTCCCCAAACTGCTTGCTTTCTATTATCTCCTCTGGTTACCTTTTTCCTAGGTTGTACAGAATTTACATATGGGTCACTTATTGTTATAGTATTCTCTCTCTGAGGAGAATTAAAACAGCTGTTCAACTATTTGTCATTCTCCTTTTGTATGTGACTATATAGGTTACAGAGAAGCACCAAAATCTGGCAAATTATCTCAATAAATAGGAAATAAATTCATTTTTGGGTATATAATTTTAAAAGTGAAATTTATTAAAGAAAATAAATAAATTATAAAAGTAACACATGGATTTTACCCCTTCAAGTGAAACAGGTTAGAAATATAGAGTTGTAAGTGAAAATACCTCTTTACTTTATCCCAAATCTAAATTCCCTTCAGCGATAACCACTTAACACATTCTGGTTTGGACTACTCCAGACCTCTTCCTAGGCACTCACTTACAAATACCTAAATCTAGATAACTACAGCTTGCTATAGCTTAGTATTTTTTTTAAATATAATTCACATTATACCACACATGATATTCTGATTTTTCAACTACTTATCATATGACTTCTTCATTTAGAATTTCATCAAATAATATATTAAATTTTTCTAAAGCATTTTATGTATATATAGTCATATATGTAACTACAGAGATACGTTCCGAGAAATGCATCATTAGGCAATTTTGTCATTGTATGAACATCATAGAGTGCACTTACACAAACCTAGATAGTACAGCCTAATACACTCCCAAGCTATATGGTATAGCCCAAGCATGTCAAACTTACAGCCAGTAAGCCACATGTCTCATTTAAATAAACTTGATAGCCTATTGCTCCTAGGTACAAACCTGAATAACCTGCATAACATGTTACTGTACAAAACAACACAAGATCAAATAAAGCACACAAAAAAATGATGCAATCAAGAAATGAGGTATGCATGAGATGTACTAGTATGAGTCTGCTGCCAGCATAACACAGCATACTACTGCTTTATAGCAAACTTTTTTTATATCATTACCAAGTATTATGTACCACACATAATTGTATGTGCTATACTCTTATATGACTGGCAGTATAGTATGCTTGTTTACACCAGCATCACCACAAGTGTGTAATACATTGCACTATGATATTATAATGGTCATGACATCACTAGGCAATAGAAATTTTTCAGTTCCACTAAAATCTTATGGGACCACCACTGTATATGTGGTCCACCTTTGACAGAAACATCATTATGCAGTGCATGACAGTACCATGTTTTGGTATTAAACATAAGTAGATGTTTTATTTATTACAAAAATAATTAAGTTAATTTGAGAATTCTATCTAGTCTATATATGATCTAATGTGTGTAAAACCTGAATTGGTTCTGGTTTTGTTAATTTGACCTATTTTTTATGGATAACATTACTATGAGGTTAAGAATAAGGACCTTTCCTATTAATTTTGTAACCCTCTAATAAAATTTTCACTCTTTTGACCTGATTTTGTGGAAATATTAAATTGACGGCCTGGCTGGCCTAGCTCAGTGATTGAGCATTGACCTATGAACCAGGAGATCATGGTTCGATTCCTGGTCGAGGTACAAGCTCGGGTTGTGGACTCAGTCCCCAATGTGGGATGTGCAGGAGGCAGCTGATCAATGATTCTCTGTCATCATTCATGTTCCTATCTCTCTCGCCCTCTCTGAAATAAATACAAATATGTTTTAAAAATAAATAAATAGTGATATTGGTTAGATTGTCACTTTTTTCCAGAATTGCCAGGAAAGAGTGATTTGGTTGCTGAAAGTGTAAGTGCCCCAACTATAATATGAAGAATTTTATTTCAATAAGCTTTTTATCTCTTACCCAAGAAAATAATATTCTGTTTATGTCCTTGGGGCTTTTGAACAACTGTACTTTTCTAGTGAAAATAAATTTAGTTATAGCAAATGAATCATCCTATATAATAAAAGACTAATAGGCAAATTGTCCGCTTGGGAGTTCAATTGACCAGAAGTTTGATTGACCAGGAGTTTGACCGCTCGCTATGACATACAGTGACCACTAGGGGGTGGCGTGGAATTAAGGAAGGAAGGCCCTGGCCAGCATCCAGCAGCCAGGGAAGGAAGGACCTGATCGGCCCTGATTGCCAGCCAGGCTTAGGGACCCTACCCATGCACAAATTTCATGCACCGGGCCTCTAGTACTAATATAAGACGTTAATAGCAGGGGTTACTGGGTGTGGAATGAATGGGAAATCTGTACTATCTTTGCAATTTTTCTGTAAATCTAAAGCTGTTCTAAAATAAAAAAGGGGGAATATATCACATCAGAATGACAAATTTAGGAAATCTTGGAAATATCAACAGGAACAGCATTCATCTCAAGTAGTTTTCTATAACTCCACTTCCTCTATACAAAAGCAGAACTAGATGTTTTTCTACATGGTTCTATATTTCCCAGTACTTATTTCTTTCATGACATCATGTATGAGACAGTAAATTTATTATTTGATTCTAAGATCATTGAAGGCAAGGATTGTCTTACTTATTTTTGTGTTTCCATCATCTACCACAATCCTTGGCACACAGTACATCTTTCAATAAATGTTTGTTGATTATATGAATAAATAAGTGAGAGAAAATATAGCACCTCTACATTTTTAATTCAGACAACTTGATTTTTAAATGTGTCTAAATTTTCAAGATTCATAATATACTCAATGCATACAGTCAATAGACATTCAGAATGTGTCTATAGCTAATAAAAATGAATGAAAACTTTCCAAATCATTGCCCAATTCCTTTTTATTGAAGCATTTTTACTATTGTCCCTAAGATCTTTTTCTCCACATCTTGCACAAAAGGTAGGGGATACGTCCAGTCAATTGTTAAGGAGGCGAGGCCACTAAGGCTTAGGAGGATTCTCACAAGATGTTTGACCCACTTCTATTTATAATCTTGATTTAAAATCAACTGCTTTTTAAAATCTCTCTTTGAAATAGTTGTTTATTATCTTTTATTTATTATAAATTATGCCACTTAAAAATCTTTCATATAAATTTATGGGTCTGTTTTGTTGAGATAATAAAGAACTACATTTTATAAACTATGGCCTTTACAAAGGTCTTACTGTGCCATAAACTTTTAATACTTAATGTGCTCTCAACTTTGCACAGGGTCTCTTAAAACAAAAATCATAAATCATAAGAGTTCTTATTACAAGGATAATTTTTTCTTTATTCTTTTCTTTTTATTGTATCTATATAAAAAGATAAATGTTAGCTAAACCTATTGTGGTAATTCTTTCACAATATATATAAATCAAACAATCATTATGTATGCCTTAAGCTAATACAGTGACTTATGTCAATTATTTCTCAATAAAGCTGGAAAAAGAAGAACGACAAAGAAAATGAAGTGAGAAAATTAAATCACTGTTATAACTATTCCCATAAGTTTTGTTCTGATTTAGGCTTTTGATCTTGTTTAAGCATTAGTAATTATGTACTCTCTGTATTGTACACTAGTCATTAATTGTTGAGTAACTACTAATTTTGGCAAGTGAGTACAGATATATTTGTTAAATAAATTGTGAAAGAGATCAGAGAACAATAGTCCCTTTCAATTTTTTTTTTTCCTGATTTGATATCTTGCAAGCAGAACTTACAATTGTTTCACTAAGTAAATACTTATTAAGTATCATATTGAGTATGGTCTGGCTGCCTAGCACTGTGCTTTATAAGGTTGGTAATACAAAAGCTCTAAAGAGTAACAACAAAATTGTGGATGGTACAGAACCCTATATATATACTATGGTTTTTCCTATGCATGCATACCTGTGATCATTTAATTTATAAATTAGGCACAGTAAGATATTAAAATAACTAGAAATAAAATAGAACAATTATAACTGTATAATTTAATAAAAGTTATGTCTCTCTCTCAAAATATGATATCTCAAAATATCTTACTGTACTATACTCATCCTTCTTGTGATGATGTGAGATGATACAATGCCTATGTAATGACATGAAGTGAGATGAATGACATAGGCATTCTGACATAGCCATAGGCTATTACAACAGTTACTTGAAATTAGCACTGCCATTTTGTGACAATCTGATGACCTAGACAGTTACTAAGTGACTATTGGGCAGGGAGCTTTATATCATGGATATGCTATACAGAGAGATGATTCATGTCCAAGGCAGGATGGAGTGCGACAGCTTGAGATTTCATTACACTACTCAGAACAGTGCACAATTTAAAACCTATGAATTGCCTATTTCTGGATTTTTCCATTTAATATTTTCAGACTGTGGTTGACCACAGTTAACTGAAACCTTGGTAAGCAAAACCAACCACGGGTAAGGAGAGACTGTCATATACATATTTTTGGCATTTAATTTTGTTTTTTTTATTTTCTAAATTAGTATATATATATATGTTTATCTCATTCTTTTAAATGAACATACAGTAAGCTACTAAGTATAGATATGTTGAAGGTATATAGAATTTATGTAAAAATTACATCTGACAAATGTAGATAAGTACATATAAAACAAGGGGGACTTTTATATTAAATACTAAACCAAATATACTGTGGAAAACATAAATTTGTTTATTCACCTTAAACAAATATATAACCCTTTACTATACACAGGGAGTAGGATTTTATAAAATTATCTTGAAATTATTTTTGTAGATTAATATTTATATACATTATTCTTTGAACATCATTTGTGATCCAGAATTCTTGCTAATTGCCTCATACATATCTTATTATTTAATGCTCAGCAAAGACATTATAACCAAGAAAATTTTGGTTTAATTCCCTAATGGTTTCCATAGCCATATTTTCTAATGTTTAAAATGAGAATAATACTACCCAAATGTGTTTATGTACTAATTAAATTGTATGCTATATGTAACTACCTTAAGGGTTGTTATGAAAATGAAATGACTTAATATATGTTGAAGCACCCCAAATAGAGCCTAGCAAGGAATAAATTCCATACAAGTTTTCTAAATAATAGCAGACTGTTTATTTATAGCACAATATCCATAGATCATTCAACCAGTAATGTGAGTCACATATTATGCTAGAACTTAAGAGATATAATGAATTTTCCTAGCCAATTGAAATTGGAGAGTATATGGGGGGGATTTCACATTATTTGTATATTTGTATTGTTTCAATTAAAATGTGATTTATATTTTACCAGTTATATCTTCACATCATTTTTAAGTATGTTTTTATTGATTTCAGAGAGAGGAAGGGAGAGGGAGAGAGAGAGAGAGAAACATCAATGATGAGAATCATTAATTGTCTGCCTCCTGCACATCCCGTATTGGGGATTGAGCCCACAACCCAGGCATGTGCCCTGACCTGGAATCAAACCAGCAACCTCTTGGTTCCTGGGTCAACACTCAACTGCTGAGCCACACTGGCTGGGCAGCATGCATATAGTTTTAAAAAATAAAATGCAAAATGGCTTATAATAAGAATCTTTCTTTATCTGTCCCACCCTCCCTATCCCTTAATTCTGTTCATGAAAAGCAATCAATTCAATTATTGTAGCTGTTTCTACTGGTATTAACTGCCATATTTATAAATAATATACATACATTGCTCTTTTTGGATTCATAGGTTGCAGACATTATTCACTGACTATTGAAAAAGCATTATGATAGTTGAAGATTATTCATTTTGTGAATGAAAGAAGCCACCTGCTAACCTGACAAGCTCAGGGGAGGCCTGTGTAGCAGTCTTGAAAACTCAGAGACCTAAAATAACCACAAAAGATGGTCTGAAAATTAAATATTTAACTACAAACAGGTTATAGTGGGCAGTCATTCCTAGGCTGATATTTTCCCTGACAAAGATCCTCTTAGATCTTTCCTGAGCCCATTTGCCTTTTTTGCCTCTAAGATAACAAATCTGTGAGATGTCTGGGTAACTTGTAACTTCCTCTTTTGCTGGAGCCCCTGGGGCACAGCCAAATGTGGTGGGCTGGACAGATGCCTCAAATTCCTTCATTATCATGTTAATTGTTCCTGTACCCACCTAAGTATGTGTTCATCATTTTACTTTTTATCCAATCCCAGGGGTTTCCCACCTTTTGACTTTATCCCACCTCCTTAATCCATCACCAATGAATGTTACTAGTAATGTTAACGGGAAAAAACCATTGAAACCTGTAAAGAATTTTAGTGAGTTTATTTGAGCCAAACTGTCGACATATGCCGGGAAGCAGAACCTCAATGAATTGAGATAATGCTCCAAAGAATGGAGGGTTACATCTGTATTTATACATTGCAATCAAAGGAGGGACATAGGTAGGTTATGTGAAATTCATTGGTGATGGATTAAGGAGGTGGGATAAAGTCAAACTGTGGGAAACCCCTGGGATTGGACAAAAAGTAAAATGATGGACACATACTTAGGTGGGTACAGGAACAATTAACATGATAATGAAGGAATTTGAGGCATCAGTCCTGGAGCCCACCACATTTGGTTGTGCCCCAGGGGATCCAGAAAAAAAGGAAGTTACAAGTTACCCAGACATCTCACAGATATGTTATCTTAGAGGCAAAAAAGGCAAATGGGCTCAGGAAAGATCTAAGTTGATCTTTGTCAGGGAAAATATCAGCCTAGGAATGACTGCCCACTATAACCTGTTTGTAGTTAAATATTTAATTTTCAGACCATCTTTTGTGGTTATTTTAGGTCTCTGAGTTTTCAAGACTGCCACACAGGCCTCCCCTGAGCTTGTCAGGTTAGCAGGAGGCTTCTTTTGTTCACAATTTTATACTACAGTCCACCCCACTTTCCCAAGCCAATTTCCCTATGTCATTATATCTTAGTTTTTTGTTGCTGTTAAATCAGTATTCAACATTTTCTTTAACGATGTCGTAAATATTGTTCATTGCTTGACCATATTTTGAACTATGGCTACATTGACTTTCTGTTAAAACACATTTGTCCTGGAGTTAATAATCTCCTCCCCCACTTCCACTTCCTTATTCTCCATTATTTGATTGGCTTTTAAGTGCCTATTGTTCCATTTTTCTCCAAATACTCCAAAATATCTATAAAATATCTGTTAATAATTTCCCCAAATATTCCAAAACATCATATAATCTATAATTTTTTTATTTTTTTTTTAAACTTAGTGATCTTCCTCCCGTATATTTCAGCTTCCCCTTTCTCACCTGGATTGTTTGTTCCTATGCCTGCTTCATAAGCTGTTATTCTGCAACTTCCTTTTATCATTCCCAAAGCTTCATCTCCTATATTTTGAATCTTATGTCTTCCTGTCTTAATTTATGCTTTTCTTTTCTGAAATACATTCTCCAGTACCTTTCTCAATTAGAGTACACAGTAGGCAAATGTTTGAATCCTCCCATATTCTATTTTCCACTTGATTAATAGTTGAGTTGGTATGGAATACAAGACTAAAAATACTTAGTATCTTAAAGTCTTCTTACTGACTATTCAATGTCTTCAGAGAAGACTTCTTCAATTACCTCATTAAATATGTTTATGCCTGGCAGCTTGTTTCTGGGCACAAGGTAGAGAATGAGATCACAAGCTTAATAATTTAAATTTTACTTAATTCCCCTTTAGGTATGTGTCTCATTCAATTTTTCTTGTGGCATCCCCAAGTTGGGAGACTCTCAGATTTAATTTATCTTAGAAGTTAGGAGAGGAACAAACATCTGATACTACCTACACAGCTTACTTCCACCTTCTGCATTGCCTAAACATTGAGGCCCTCAGGGATCCTTCAGGGTGAATTATTTTGTTTTGGTCAGTGTCTTACTCAATTGGCACTTACATTCTACCCTGACTTTGTAAGTGAACTATCATGCTTCTATCTTTGAAAACAATTTAAATCTCTCATTGTTGTCTTCTTTCCTGTTGTTTTTTTTTTATTGTTATGGGTTTATACCTTATAGTCTGTGGTAGGCAGAATAATAATACCCCAAAGATATTCACATCCAAACCCCTGGAACATGTGTATGTGTGTCATATTCTATGTTAAAAGTATTTTTTGCAGATGTGTTTAAATAAGGACCTTGAGATTGGGATATTACCCTGGATTATGTAGGTGGGCCCCAAATAATCACAGTGGTCCTTATAAAATGGAGGCAGGAGGATAAGAGTTATTAGTAAGAGATGTGAGGATGGAAGCAAGAGGTTAGAATAATATAATGAAGGGTCCATGAATTAAGGAATGTGAGAACCTCTCTAGAAGCTGAGTCAAAGAAAAGAATTCTGCCCTGAGGCCTCCAGAAAGTAACACAGCCAAGATGGCACCTTGACTTTAGACTTCTAATCTGTAGAACTATTAGAAAATAAATATGTTGCTTCAAGCTGCTAAGTTTATGGTAATTTGTTATAGGAACTAATATGGATTTTGATAGCAACTATGGGATTCTGTCACAAATATCTAAAATGTGAAAGTTGAAGTATGGTAGCAACCATACTTAGGTAAAAACTGCTGTTTGAATTTTAACCCTGCTATTCTGGCTTCTGTACACACTTGCTTGCTTGGACAATAGGGTGGTTACCTCAGCTTCCAGACTGAGACCTGGAGACACAGAGGTAATTTTCCTGTGCCTGTGGACCAGGACTACAGGAGATTGATTCCCATTGACTCAGTAGCTCCAGGAGTAGAAATTGTAGATAACCTTTAGAGATTACTGACTCCACTTGGGTCTGCTTCTGTAAAAACCTGCTTTCCCAAGATAGGGCCACATTCCAATAATGTCCAACAGGGGCTAGGAAACCCCCTGCAGGCTGTTCCCAGAATTTAGAACAAAGGAAAATTTTTGTGGTTTGGACCTTTAAAAGGACTGCCTACACCTGGGACAGCGTGGTTGTGAGGGTGGCCACCTGCGTGTGGTGCTCTCACGGCCATCCTGGCCAGTTCAATAAATCCTTGCCTGATTTTTTTAATCAATCAGCAGCGTCCGGTGGTCTTATTTTTGACTCCAGGGTTCAACCCCACAACAAAAGTGAGTTCAGAACTGAGTCACTGTCAGAGTCTGGAAGAATTTCGAGGGACATGATAAAAAATTCCTAGTTTGACCTGAACAGACTGTTACATTAAAGTTGTTGCTGGTGAGAGCACAAGGAAATGAGGAACATAGTAGGGAAAGTTTATATTGCCTTAGAGCAGTGATGGTGAATCTATGACACGCGTGTCAGTACTGACACACGTAGCCATTTCTGATGACACACGGCCGCTGAGGC
This sequence comes from Eptesicus fuscus, assembly GCF_027574615.1. Taxonomy (NCBI): domain Eukaryota; kingdom Metazoa; phylum Chordata; class Mammalia; order Chiroptera; family Vespertilionidae; genus Eptesicus; species Eptesicus fuscus. Next base: position 98,157,957 of record NC_072473.1, read on the forward strand.
GGCCGCATGCCGAGGATGAAACATTTGCGAAATAATGTTTTTTCCTCAAAGTGACACATTACCCGAGTTATGCTCAGTGTTTTGGCGAAGTTTGACACACCAAGCTCAAAAGGTTGCCCATCACTGCCTTAGAGAATACCTAAGTTATAATAAACTGATGGTTGATAGAAATTGAGAGGTTTGCGACGCAGGAGACAAAACACAGAGGGTCCAGGCGATTAAAAAGGGGGAGGTTTTAACCTTGCGCTCCCTGGCGAAATTCGCTGGTCCAAGGGTGGGCCAGGGAAGTTTGCGCCAAAAGGGGGCATAGGTACTTCTTTTATACAGCTGTTTAGTGGGGGAAGGGCAGAGGGCATGAGAGGTGTGGAATTTCTGCCTTGGGCCAGGGGTCTAGGAAGGTGCCAGTTATCTCTGTCACCATCTGCCTTGCAGATGCATGCATAGGCTCTTGACTCCCCCTGCCTCAACCTAACATTCCGGCCTTTTGGTGATAGGGGACACCAAAATCATTCTGGCTACTTCCTGCTGACCAGGGGCGAAGAGGATGGGGGATGTTAAAGGCCAGGGTCAGGCATAGGCGGGTCAGAGGGCAGCCAAGTGTAGGGGTGGAGCAGGAGCTGGTTTACAGTCACCTGAGACATTTCCACGATCCGGGAGCGGATGAATTTGAGGAGGCAGGGAGCTAGGGAAAAAAAGACACAGATGAGAATTAGGGGCCCTATCAGGGGTAGGATCCAGGTAGCTAAAGGGCTTTGGAGCCAGCTGAAAAGAGAGTTGTCCCGGGAGTGTCTTGCACGTAATTCTTCACTCAGCTTAGTCAGGGTCTGCATGTTCTGTTCCACCACTCTGGACTCGTTGATGTAGTAGCAGCATTCTTCTTGAAGGAACATGCAGGTTCCTCCTTTTTCCGCAGTAAGAAGGTCTAGGGCCCGTCGGTTCTGCAGGGCTATTTGGGCTACCGATATTACTTGCAGCTGCAGGGAGACTAAGGAGGCAGTAGTGGACTCCAGGGCTATCTGGAGTTTGTCATTGAAATCCTGAGCAGAGATTATGCTTTTCCCGAGGGCCCCCCCAGCTAGGCCTACCGAGACAGCAATACTTACCCCCAACATGACAGGGAGGAAGGCGGCCCGGTGGGCGCAGGGGTGGGATAAAGGGAGCAACCAGGCAAGCTCCGACTCTCCATACAAGGTTAGTTGGGGAACTACTGTGGCCACGAAGCAAGGCCCGGGGTCAGAGGAGTTTATGCAGTTGCTTAAGGTGCCATTGCACCAAAAGAAGGTACCCGGGCTGGCCTTGGTGGGACTGGCTGCAGTGTGGTTTTGGGTACAATTCCAAGTGACCCATCCCACAGTTACCGGGTTGCTCGTCTGGTAGCATATCCGCGGGGGCAAGGTGGGTTCTGGAGTTTCGGGTTCCCAGAGGGGAATGCCATTTAGGGGAGGCTGACATTCACCATTTCCTTGGGTTCCTGGAGGAGTCAAGAGTGGGACGGCAGCCAGCAAAGGTCTTTGGAGAGAGACGCACAGAAAGCAGTGCAAGACATTGGGCAAGGTGTGGGTCTCATTAAGGAATAGTAGAGTGTGTTGGATAAGTTGGAGCCAAGAAGACAAGACTTCTACCCGGGGGGAATCAGGCAGCTTCCCTTTAAGGGAATGTTTGGCCTGTAGGATGCTGTTGGAGACCTGGATTTGGGCCTCCTGGGCCATGACATATTCCCGGGAGATGTAGATGGTCCCTGAAGGGGTCAAGCTCCAATCACCCCCATATAGATTTCCCATAATGCCCGCAACCCATCGCTGGTCTCAAGGGTCCTGGACCCTGATGTTGAAGATCCTGTCCTTCCAGAAAAAGGGGCCAGTCCTGACCTCATTGTAGGCATCATGGATGACACAACCTAACCAGTGGCAACCCCCATAGGTGTTGACGTCTCGATTACACCTGTCTGGGTTCCGCTGGTCGGCCACCGTTGGACACTGACCGGAGGTCGACAGCAATCAGGATCTCCGCCTGGCATCCGACCAGAGGGCAGTCTTGATATCCTACCTGCCGGGTGACTTGTGTGCTGTTCTGGTTGTAGGTTTCACCGACCTTGAACCTCCACACATAAGCAGGTGGGGGTGGGTGTAGGTTGCCCAGGGCTGGGAGGAGAAGGAGGAGGGGAAGGGCAGCTAAGGCAGACCTTAGTGGGGCCCAACACTTCACATTTATAGAAGTCATGCTGCTCCAGGGTACTCTTGAGTCTGGAGAGGTGGTGCCACGATGGATCTCCAAGTAGTTTGGCCGCAGTGGGGGTTGTGAGGATTACTGTGTGAGGTCCCGTCCACCTGGGCTCCAAGGCCTTGGGATGTAGATTCTTAAGGAGGACTGAGTCCCCTGGCTAGAGGGCTGGTCCTCGGGAGCCTTGGTCGGCTGGTTCTGGCCTGGGCAGAAACCTGTCAGCGTGTTCCCGGAGCAGCTGCCTGAGTAGAGACAGGTATGGAAGATAAGTAGCCAGGAAAGGAGGGTCAATAGGGAGATGATGGTTGAGCAAGAAGGGTCTCCCATATAGGAGTTCAAAAGGGCTTAAGAAAGTGGGGCTCCTTTGTGTAGCCCGGATTCTGGTCAGGGCCATGGGCAGGAGGTCCGGCCAGGAGCTGCGAATTTCTAGAGAGAGTTTAGTTAGATGGTCTTTAAAGAGGCCATTGACCCTCTCGACCTTACCCGATGATTGTGGGTGGTAGGGTATGTGCAGTTTCCAGGAGATGCCAAGTGAGGTGCTAACCTGCTGAACGACCCTTGATATAAAAGCTGGGCCGTTGTCTGATTGTATGGAGGTGGGGAGGTCGAATCTAGGGATTATGTGTGTTATCAGGGTCTCAGCCACAACCTCAGCAGTTTCCTTGTGGGTAGGGAAGGCCTCTACCCACCCTGTCAGGGTGTCTACCATGGTAAGCAGATATTTGGTCTTCTTGTGGGGAGGCATATGGGTGAAGTCTACCTGCCAGTCCTGCCTTGGAAGGTGTCCCCTCATTTGATGGGTAGGAAAGTTGGGGCGCATTCCTCCCTGGGGTGAGACAGCTGCACACGTGGAGCAGGAGGAGCAGGCACTCGTGACTGCCTCTCGCAGTGTGGGCGAGGTGAAGAGAGGTTCGAGGAACCTCCAGAGTACCAGCGGTCCAATGTGCAAAGACCGGTGGACCTGTTGGACAATGGCCCCTACCTGAGCCTTGGGAAGGGCGATCTTGTTATTTATGGAGATCCATCCCTCAGGACCAGAAGAGCCTCCTCATTGTAGGAGTTTATTTTTTTCTTTTGTATACTGAAGGGTAACGGAGGGAAGGAAAAGGAACAGGACTGGGACTGGGGACCCTTCACCCTGAGTTAAGCCTCTGTCCACCGCATCTGCTCGGGCATTTCCCCGTGTAACCTTCGAGGAGTCAGTCTGATGGCCTCAGCAGTGCATGATGGCTACCTGGGAGGGAAGCTGTAAGACATCAAGTAAGCGTGTTATGAGTCTAGCGTTGATAATAGGTGAGCCTTTAGTGGAGAGAAAGCGCCTCTCCCTCCAAATAAATGTGTGGCAATGGGCTATCAGAAAGGAATATTTGGAGTCTGTATATATGTTTACCCTCCTCCCTTTGGACAGATGCAGGGCCCTGGTCAGCGCAATGAGCTCAGCCTTTTGAAAGGTGGTACCCTCTGGGAGCTGGGCCGCCTCCAGGATCCGTTCGAGTGTTACTACCACATAGGAAGCTTTCCAACATCCCTGGGGGTCTAGGCACGAGCTTCCGTCCACAAACAGAGTTAAGTCAGGATTGGAGAGAGGAAGATCTGAGAGTCCCGCCCGAGGTTGAGTGAGGGCCTCGACAACCTCGGGGAAGGAGTGAATTGCCACAGGTTGGGTGGAGGCAGCAGGAAGGAGGTAGCTGGGTTCAGGGCTGGGGACTGAGTTAGGAAGATGTCAGGACTATTGAGGAAAGGAGATGGAGTTCCTGCATGCGAGAGGGGGCAAGAAGAGATAAGGATCGGTGTGACAGAAGATCCTGTATCCTATCGGTGGAGACCTGTAAGGGTTGCTGGAGGCAGATCTTCTGGGCCTCCTTGGTGAGAGCAGCAGCTGCAGCCAGAGCCTGGAGGCAGGGCTGCCATCCCCGAACCGTGGGATCAAGCTGTCTGGACAGGTAGGCTATGGGGGTGAAGGCTGGCCCTAGGGGCTGGGTGAGGACCCCCATAGCTATTCCCTGTTTCTCATCAGTAAATAGTTGGAAAGTCTTAGAGATGTCCGGGAGAGAGAGAGGGGGAGATGCCAGAAGGGCATCCCGGAGCTTAGGAAAAGCCTGGCGAATGAGGGAGGGTGAGGAGAGGGGGCCTACTGGTGTTTCTTTAGCGGCCTGGTATAGAGGCTTAGCTAGGAGAGCAAAATTTGGGACCCAATGGCAGAAGAATTCTACCAGCCCTAGAAAGGACAAGATTTGTTCTGCAGAAGTGGCAGGCTGTAGGTCTCATATTGCCTGTGCTCAGTCAACTGCCAGTCCTCGGGAATTGGGAGTCAGACAGATCCCCAAGTAAGTGACGATGGGGGCCAACAGTTGCACCTTGGCAGGGGACACATGGTATCCTTTGTCCCCTAGAAAGTTGAGGAGGCCAGCTGTCTGCCTCCGAGAAATATCTAAAGAGGGGCTGCAGAGAAGGAGATCATCTACATACTGGAGAAGAGTGCTGGGTTCTAATGAGCATTGTTGGAGGTCTCTGGCTAAGGCCTGGCCAAACAGATGAGGGCTGTCTCTGAATCCCTGGGGCAGAACCGTCCAGGTGAGTTGGCGGGATACCTGCTCATCTGGGTCCTCCCAAGTAAATGCAAACAGATGGTAAGAGTCTGGATCCAGAGGGATGGTAAAGAAGGTGTCCTTGAGGTCAAGGATGGAAAAGTGGGTTGTACCAGTTGGGATGTGGGAAAGGAGAGTGTAAGGATTGGGGACCACCGCATCATTGATTAGTCGGAGGTCCTGCACCTTCTGGTAGGTCCCGTCTGCCTTCCTAACGGGGAGGGTGAGGGTGTTGCAGGGAGAGTCGATAGGTATGAGGAGACCCTGCCCCAGAAGCCGAGTAATGAGGGGTTTGAGCCCTTGACGATGAGTTAGGGAGGTAAGAAACTGGGGACGGGAGGAAAACGAGGGGGGTCCTTAAGTCTGATCCTGACCAGGGTATGGTGTCTAGAAACCACCGGGGTAGAGGTATCCCATACATTTGGGTTGATAAGGGATGCAGGCAGTGGGGGATCAGTGTTCCTGTGAAGGGAGGGGGCCAGGAGAGGAAGAAGCAGGGAGGCTGAAGAACTCTGAATGAGCTGCAGAGTGGCCCCTAGTTTTGTGAGGATATCCCATCCTGAAAGGGGCACGGGGCACAAAGGCATGACTAGGAATGAGTGGGTTATAGGGCTATTGTTGAGGAGACAGGGAAGGGGCCCAGTGGCCAGCGAGCAGGTGGATTTGCCGTCAATACCCATGACCAAGATCGTGGAAGGGAAGAGTGGCCCGGAAAAGGAGGGCAGGACAGAGAAGTTAGCCCCCATATTGATCAGGAAGGAGATCTGCTTACCCGATACTCTGAGCATTACCCTGGGCTCAGTGAGGGTTATGGGGGTCGTCGAGTCTGGGCATCTTCAGTCTTCAGCCAGTCCTAGCATGGCCAGCGGCGGGTCATGACCTGGAAGGGCAGCCCCTCTACGCTGAGACGCAGAGGGCCATCACTTTTCCAGGGGCAGTAACTTTTCCAGTGGCCGTTTTGACCACACGCCGGGCAGGGCTTGGTTGGAGCCCGAGACTGGGGGCACTGCTTTGCCCAGTGGCCTTCATTCCCGCACTTGAATCATCCTCCAGGTGGCACTCGTCCTCTCGTTGCACCCCCACCACGCACAGTCCCCTTTGGACCATGAATGGCTGCCGTGGGCCTCAGAGCTGCTACCAAGGCTTGAGTTTGCAGATTCACCTTTTGTCGAAGGCGGGCCTCCTGATCAGATTCTGCCTGCTCCTCACAGGCATTAAAAATGCCATATTCACTAGATCCCAAAAAGGAGTCTGAGGGCCATCCTCCGCCTTTTTAAATATCTTTTCCCGGGTTCGGCATCAGATGAGAGGTTTGCGACGCAGGAGACAAAACATAGAGAGTCCAGGCGATTAAAAAGGGGGAGGTTTTAACCTTACGCTCCCAGGAAAAATTCGCTGGTCTGAGGTTGGGCCAGGGAAGTTTGCACCAAAAGGGGGCATAGGTACTTCTTTTATACAGCTGTTTAGTGGGGGGAGGGCAGAGGGCATGAGAGGTGTGGAATTTCTGCCTCGGGCCAGGGGTCTAGGAAGGCGCCAGTTATCTCTGTCACCATCTACCTTGTAGATGCATGCATCAGCTCTGGACTTCCCCCCTCCCTCGACCTAACAGAAATATAGATGTTTATAAAGGCACTGCTGCTGAGGGGTCAGAAGGAAATGATTAACATGTTATCAGAAACTGGAAGAAAGAGGATCCTTGTTATATTGACAGAAAGCTTTCCTGAATTGTGCCCTATAGTTACATGGAAAGCAGAACTTGTAAGCAGTGAACTTGAATATTTAGCCAAGATTTTCAAGCAAAATATTGAAGGTGCAGCCTGCTTCTTGATACTTACAATAGAATTCAAGAGAAAATATTCAGAACTCAAATTTAGTTTAGGTTTTATCAATTTAAAATTGGCTTACATTTATTCACTTTCCTTTTTTCTTCTTGATACTATACACTTGTTTTCATGAATAAAATTTTACTAAGATTCTAATATACTAGAGGCCCAGGGCAGGAAATTCGTGCATGGGTGTGTGTATGTGTGTCTCACAGCCCAGCCTGCACCCTCTCCAATCTGGGACCCCTCGAGGGATGTCTGACTGCCCATTTAGGCCCGATCCTGGTGGGCAGTCAGATATCTCACTCAAAATCCAGGACTGCTGGCTCCAAACCACTCACCTGCCTGCCTGATTGCCCCTAACCACGTTTGCCTGCCAGCCTGATCACCCCCTATACACTCCCCTGCCAGCCTTATCAATGCCTAACTGCTTCCCTGCAGGCCTGATTGCCCCCAACTGCCTTCCCCTGACGGCCCAATTGCACCTAACTTCCCTCCCCTGCCAGCTAGGTCGCCCCCAACTGCCCTCCCCTACAGGCCTGGTCACTCCCAACTGCCCTCCCCTCCCATCTAGGTCGCCCCCAACTGCCCTCCCCTGCAGGCCTGGTCACCCCTAACTGCCCTCACCTGCAGGCCTCATTGCCCCCAACTGCCCTCGCCTGCCGGCCATCTTGTGTCCACATGGGGGCGGCCATCTTTGACCACATGGGGGCCGCCATCTTGTGTGTTGGAGTGATGGTCAATTTGCATATTACCTCTTTATTATATAGGACTAGAGAACCAATGCATGAAGATTCATGCAAGAATGGGCCTTCCTTCCCCTGGCTGCTGGCACCGCCTTCGCTCCGGCCCGGAGCCAGTCTTCCCACATTTCCCAGAGGCCTGGAGCAGCTGGGGTGATGCGGCATGCAAGCGTCCCGCCCTGCTCCCAACCACTCAGCGCCCACATATGCAAATTAACCTGCCATCTTTGTTGGGTTATTTTGCATACTCCTGATTGGTGGGTGGGTGTCAAGAAGGTACTCTCAATTAACATGTTACTCTTTTATTAGGTAGATTGCCAAACATATTAGATGAATATAAAATGCTTTGCCTTCTGGGAACCTACAATTCTAGTTAAAACATGTGAAATTCAATACACATACTTCTTTTCGCTAATCCCTCACAAAATCCCATTAAAATGTATTTCTCTTCTCCACAATCTGAATGCCATTTATGTAATATCTTTCTAGGAAAATCTATTAAAATAATGTATTCCTCTTTATGGACAATTCTAAATAATCAAAAAAATATCCTACAGTCCACTGTATAGGTTAAATTAGAATGAATCTCCTTTATTAATAATCTCTATGTTATAATTAAAGTTAAAATATCTGCAACCATTTTATATTGATGGTAATTTAGAATTTTTGATTTGGCCTTTTATAAAGGTGATGTGTTTAAAGTCAAATTGCCTAAAATACATTTTTATGTTTCCTCCCTTGACCTTTAAGAAATTCAGTTAGGCAATTAATGTCTAATTGATGGAGTTAGGGATTTTAGCTTTTGTGCAGCAGAATCTCTAAGAAGATGCCTCATACCTATCCAATACAGAAAAATTTCATGTTTTTATTTTCAGTATGTCTTTGGTTCCCATGGAAACAGTTCAGTAAAACAAATTTGAAATGGTACATATTATTTAATATCTTACATTCATATAAATATTGCCAGAAGATATGTCATATCCATTCAAGTGTAAAGTATGATGGGAATTAAGCAAAGGAATATATTAAATTGAAACTCATTGTGGCCCATTGTTGATACTGCTGGCCAGGAAAGATCTTCAAAAAGATTCTCAAGGACTATCTTGAAAAAATAATCAATACCTTCAGTAGAAAGTGTACTGATTTTATTAGTGAGGATTCTTATAATCACACTACTCTTCTATTTTGTAGAAAAAGACTTCAGAACTTGAATTTAGCTTAGTTTTTTGGGGGATATAAATTTAAAATTGTCCTACATTTATGCACTTAGATTTATATGGGGACCAGTAAAACTGGATGGGTCCTGAATAAAAGAGGTTATTGGCTTTGTATTATAATGTAAAGTTTCAAAATGTGAACCATTCCAATAAATATAGATTTTCACTTTCAACCAATTCTATATACTATTGGCCATGTATAATCTCAACTATTAAGCCTAATCATCTAGATATTTCAGGTCACTAAGAATTCTCACTTAGTTTACACTGCTATAGGGAACTTTGGAAGATATTCAAACATTTTTCTTTCATCTATATATTTTTTTTAAATCTCAGAACACTGAAGGAATTTGCCGACCACCATGAACTCTATATAAAATACTTTCTTCTGCAACATGGTTACTTACATTGGGTGTCACATACAAGTTATACTAATGGTTGCTACACATTAGCCTGACCATTCACAAATGCATTAATCCCTGTGGAATCTTTCTGAGACTGCTTAGCTTTAGAATGTGAAAAGCTAAGGCAGGGGCCATACCCACCCACATTCTAGTAGTACATTAAACTCTATTGTGTGCTTCCTTGTATGTCAGTTTTATAGACAGTAAACTTCCTGATACCAGGGGCCATATTTTAGTTGTTTTTAACTTATCCTTACTAGCCTATCTGAGATGGAGCTCAATCAATATCTATAAAAATAAAAGTGTAGGGGGTCAGTTGGGGGTGACCAGGCCAGCAGGGGGGGAAGTTGGGGGTGATCAGTCTGGCAGGGGGGAAGTTAGGGGCAATCAAGAAGGCAGGCAGATGAGCAGTTAGGAGCCAGCAGTCCCAGATTGTGAGAGGGATGTCCAACTGCGGGTTTCAGCCCGATCCCTGGGATATCCCCCAAGGGGTCCCAGATTGGAGAGGGTCCAGGCTGGGCTGAGCCCCTACCCCCGCCCCACCACCCCGTGCACAAATTTCATGCACCGGGCCACTAGTTAAATAAATAAATTTAGTCTGAAACATGTTTTGCTTAAAGAAGTATTCTTGTATTTAACAACATATTTACCAGATGATTATTATAAACTAGTGTCTTGGTGCACAGATTCATGCTGCACATTGAAAGGAAATTAATTGGAAGAAATATGTTAATATTGTTATTCACCCTTTCTCTATAATAGATGTGTCAATCAAATTCACTATCAACAATGACAGATCAAAACACACATGTGCTATTGGTGCCAGCGAGAGTTTTATATGTATTGAGAATGCACGGGTCAACTTAGCCATATATATATTTAACTTGCTTAATTAGACCTGCTTTCTGATTTAATTAAACGTTTTCCAGCCCAATGAGTCACCCCAATTTCTCTTTCAGGTAATTATCAGCAACACAGCAGTAAATATCAACACAAAGCAGATTATTATTATAGATCACACAGGGAGAACAAAGTGTAAAATATTTAACTGCAGCATTGTTTGACTATATTTTACTCAGTGAGAAAACCTGAAGTCATTTTCACGTTCCACCATTTCTTAGTTCTTTTCAGTCGGGTCAAGTTTCTAAGCTTTCTAAATCTTCGTTTTCCGGCTAATGAAAAGAAAAAAGGATTCCACCGAGTCTCCTATCTACCTACTCCAGAACTTCTGTGAGGATCAAATGAGATGAGGATGGGAAAATACTTCACAGACATTTGGTTAAAGTGTAAAATGTTTGTACCTGGCTAAAGCAAGTCATATTCCTGGGCTGAAGAAACTCCAAGGAGGCTAGTTGCTAGGGAGAGGAAGCCGGGTGTTACTATGTGACATAATTACCCGGTGCCCACAGCGACCCTTTCCAGGTTGGGTTGGGCTGTAGGCCACATTTTGCACCATGGGGTCTTGGCAGCATTGGCTGCGATTTTGTGGGGTGTCGCTCCAGGTGGTGGCGGGGCCTCTGTCCCACTTGGGGGAAGCCAAGTGTTGGTTTGTCAGCACCAGATCTGTGGTGCCATTTATATTTAAATGGCCAGTGCACATCATGGCAGCTCCTGCATTGAGTGTCTGCCCGCTGGTGGTCAGTGCATGTCATAGCTGCCAGTTGGATGGATGGACACTTAGCCTTTTATATACACAGGTAATATGGGAAATAATTATTTGCATGCATCTGAGTGTATGGCACATTCTAAATTCCCAGACAGAATTTTGCCACACACACAAAAGTGCCTAAAAAAAAAGTGAGAATAATGTATGACTGGCTTTTAAATAGCTCAGAGGTTAAGAAATACTGGTGGAGTACTACAAAAACATCCATGTGACTGCATTGCCTAAGAAAAAGATAATTTCAAAATGTATCTGTAAGTAAATATTGCCGAGTCTTTTCTAGTACAAAGCACTGTGATTTACAAGGGAAGCAAATACACTGACAACATCTGATGGTATCTAGTATCCTTGCTGCTCTGTGACTCACTGCCTGACCTTGTCACTAAACTTCTTTTTGTGCCTGTCAGTGCAGCTGTAAAACTTCAAAAAGCAGTCTCCCCTACAAAAGCATTTATTTACTGAGCTGTTCTGTGAGATATGTATCTTAAAAATAAAAGTAATTGTGAAGATAATGCCATAAGCAATACTGTCAATCTTAGTAACAAAAAGTACCAAATACATATTGAAGTCATTGGCATAAAAAGTGTTTAAAACACTCTTAAATTTCCTGCCTCCCTATTCCATTCCCTTAGGATGGGATTCATCCCCTTTTGTAGCATCAAACACAATAGAGACTAATCAAAGGAGCAAGCTGCCACAATTGCTAGCAACCCAAACTGATTTACCTTCTATCAGTGCTAGAGTTCCCCTGGCAATGGCCATGCATGGAAGAGATATGTTGACATGAACTCATGAAATATTTACTTTATTGACACTAAGATAATGTCAGTTATACAACGGTCTGTGGTATATAAAAATAAGCTCTTTTATGCATGTACAGTACAATTCATTTTATGTATAATTTAAATATGTCTCTGTAGTCTATATGATCTTTTATACTTTGTCTATTCTTGGAACTAGACCCCTAGGAAATAAATTCCTTCCCAGTCTCTCCCTGAGGGTGAAGCTGATTGGATCATAATTTACTCTGATCACTGATCAACTTTCTGATTATTATTTACTTCATTTGAATAAACTATCCTATCTAATAAAAGAGAAATATGCAAATTGACCTACCTTTGCTACACCCACAAGCCACGCCCACCAGCCAATCAGAAGTGAGTATGCAAATTAACCCAACCAAGATGGCTGTGGCTACAGAGTGAGCAGGAAGAGGCTTGGGTTTCCCCGGCAATGGAGGAAGCCAAGCTTCCTGCACACCCTGGCTGGCCCAGGCCTCCACTCAAGGCTACAAAGTTTCAATTATAGAAGATAAATAAATCCCAGATACCAGGGCCTTCGCTTGGGTCGCTGGGGAGCATAGCTGGCTTGCAAACCACCACAGGCCCCATGCCCAGGCCACCCCATGCCCCAAGGGAAGCCCCACCCTGATCCAAGACACCTTTCAGGGCAAACCAGCTGGCCCCCACCCATGCACCAGGCCTTTATCCTATCTAATTAAAGAGAAATATGCAAATTGACTGTCACTCCAACATAAGATGGCTGCCCCCATGTGGACACAAGATGGCTGTCACAAGATGGACAGCAGCGGAGGGCAGTTGGGAGGGATCAGGCCATCAGGGGAGGGCAGTTGGGAGGGACCATGACTGCAAGGGAGGGCAGTTGGGGTGACCAGGCCGGCAGAGGAGGGAAGTTGCAGGCTACCAGGCCTGCAGGGAAGGGCAGTTGTGGGGGACACAGGCCTGCAGGGGAGAGCAGTTGGGAGGGGACCAGGCTTGCAGGGTGCCGGAAACCAAACATTGAGACATTGGAAGTTAAATGTGAAAAGGGAATCCAGAATGCTTTGGTCAACCTTAATCGCTCTGAATGGTCAGAGCTAGTCACTCATTGTTTAGTTGAGACATTGGTAGTTAAAGCAACTCTCACCTGTTAATCATATGTAAATTTTTGCTGATTGTCTATTATTGGAATTTCCTGCCTAAAGGATATGGGTGTATCTCAGAACCCCAATAAAAGGGATGGCAAAGGCCAGAGCAGTGAGCAGTCCTCCCACTAGAGGTGGACTTCCACCTGGCCCCCCATCTACCCAAATGAACGCTTTTTCAGTCTCTTCATTTTGATTGCGGCCTTCTCCAGAAACCGGACCTGAATGGGAAACCTGAAACATGCGGGACGTGACAAGGGATCCCACAGCAGGGGAGGGCAGTTAGGGGCAATCAGGCTGGCAGGGGAGCAATTAGGCATCAATCAGTCTGGCAGGGGAATGGTTAGGGGGTGATTAGGCTGGCAGGCAGAAGTGGTTAGGGGCAATCAGCAAGGTGGGCAGGCGAGCAGTTGGGAGCCAGCAGTCCTGGATTATGAGAGGGATGTCCGACTGTGTGTTTAAGCCTGATCCTACCGGTATCAGGCCTAAATGGGCAGTCGGACATCCCTTGAGGGGTCCCAGATCGGAGAGGGTGCAGGCTGGGCTGAGGGACACACGCCCCCATGCACGAATTTCATGCACCGGGCCTTTGTTTTCATTATAAGGGTGGCGGGAAATAGCCAGGGCAACTAGGAGTGGGGTCAGTGCAATTCCATCTCAGTTATAACTTAGGCTTAATTTGGTCAAACTCAGCTATGTTCATGACTTACCTCACTCCTCTGGTTGTAAGAGTGCAAATACTCTGCTTTCTTTTTTCTTTTCCTGTCTGTTGTTTTCCAATAATTTACTTGTGCTCATTCCTGATTTCACTGATCTAAGACATTCTACTTCTACTAACTAAAGTGATGTATTTCCCTTCTCCTTTGCCAGAGATTTTTTGCTCTACATTAAATCAATTCTGTAGTCTAGTGAGACTCACTTGAGGCAATATAAGGAGAATATTAAATACTATTTCTAACTTAATCAAACTCTTCACAATCCAATATTTTATGCATCTCTCACTTCTGCAGACAAACCAGTTGAAACTGCATTATTCTGAAAGAAATCAAAGAGCTTCATTGCATTTCTCTCATATGTCATACTATGGAAAACTTTTTTTATAATTTAAAAATATTTTTTATAAAATGAGTTGTTACAACTCTAGTGTTTAACATTTTAGTCCAGTTGGTATGATAAAATATAGTTTACCTAAACATTCTTTTGACATATCACACTGTTTGCTCATATTTTGGAGGTAATATTATTCATATATACAGGTTGATTTTTTTGGGTAGTTATTCTTCATAACCAAAGTTGTTTCCATCCATTTATATGTAATGAAAAGAAACTGAATATGCTTTAATGATGTAGGCTTTTATTTCTTTGGGGAAAACATCATTTTTGTTTAATTTTAAAATGCTCTTTTTGATGTGCACTAAAATTGAGAGATAAATTAAACAGAAAATATACTAAATGGGGGGGGGGGGATGTACCATGAGTATTCCAGGAATATTTCAACTCCAAAAATATGTATGAGTCACAAAAGTACAGAGTGTATGACTAGCACAAGTTATACTTGAACACCATGTGCATTTGCTTTTAAAGGGTAAGTCATTTTATGTCCAATGGTAAATACAGTCACCAAAATAGACTCTATCCACTAATGAACATGTAGTAAAAAGAAATATTAAGTATATAAATAAATTTTCCATTCACTTCAAAGTCTGTATGCCATATAAAGCATTTGGACAAAAAAAGCTACAGATATAATTCAAAGTAAGTATTATTTGGCCAAATTATTTGAATTAAAATAGAATATTTTAACCAATAAAATCTGACATTTGGTAAAACTAGATTTTCTCATATTGCTAGAATCAGGGAGCACATTTTGTTATCTCCTAAATCACTTTGCACACCTAAATACATGTTTGTTAGATAAATTAATTATCTTCCCTTTTCCTTTATTTTTCTTTTTTGTTTTGAAATTCAATGGTCATCCTAAATAAGAAAAAAAATATATGCAATGGCTTGGCAAATCCAATAAAATCTATCCCTTTCTTCTGAATGTTGTGCTGAATTAATTAACCTATTTATTGACCAAACATATGCTGAGCAGAAAATGTTATTATATGCCAAGCACTGTTTAAGAACTAACAGAGGTGAATAAAACACAAGACTTCTCAAAATACTCACAAGCTAGTGGGAGAGGCACAGAATCAGATCATTAAAATATAACCAACAACAAAAAAAATCATGCATAATCAATGTGTTGTATTTTCATCAACTTTGGGTACAAATCAATCAAATCTCCTTTCTTCTAAGTATCTATCATACCATGTTAACAGAAATTCCATAGTGTCTCCCTTGATCACTGCTCATTCCCCCTTACTCCTATTTTAATACTCAATAACCCAAGGATCATTTTTGCTTCCAAATATCAAGGAGAGAGAAAACTGAGAAAAGACATTTTAAATCTACCAAGGTTTTCACTTTCATTGTTGCCACAAGAACCCAGATTTCTGTAACTTGTTTAGGTATAAAATCTTAGTTCTTTTGATTCATACTTACATGTTCAGCTATTAATCCAGAAACATTGGCCCAGAGATTCTTCCTATGGTCCATCTGATTTATAATTCTTTTGTCAACCCTGGTCATCAGCCTAGACAACTTCTCAACTCATAATGAGATTTCATTTAGAAGTTTTGATATCCTTTCTTTATAATGAATCTTATTAAATATCAATCCAATCAGCAAAAGAGTTCATATAATATTGAATCTCAACAAATAAGTAATAAGAGTTATAGCACTTTCCTCTTAGGTACCTACTTAATCTCTATGCACATTGATTAACATTTTTATAAGATTATTTTTATTTTGCAAAGGATATTGGGAGGAGCTACTTTTCAAGCCACACATAACACACCTTTTCCTTAAAGTATCAGTGACCTAAAAGTCTTCTATTTCTACGACAATGGTAGGAACCAAAGTTCCCCAACCTCAAAAATATATTGTTAATGAAAAAAACCATTGAAACCTGTAAAGAATTTTAGTGAGTTTATTTGAGCCAAACTGTTGACATATACCGGGAAGCAGAACCTCAATGAATTGAGATAATGCTCCAAGGAATGGTAGGTTACATCTGTATTTATACATTGCCATCAAAGGAGGGACATAGGTCGGCTACATGAAATTCATTGGTGATGGATTAAGGAGGTGGGGTAAAGTCAAACGGTGGGAAACCCCTGGGGTTGGATAAAGAGTAAAATGATGGACACATACTTAGGTGGGTACAGGAACAATTAACATGATAATGAAGGAATTTGAAGTATCTGTCCTGGCGCCCACTACATTTGGTTGTGCCCCAGGGGCTCCAGCAAAAGAAGGAAGTTACAAGTTACCCAGACATCTCACAGATATGTTATCTTAGAGGCAAAAAGGCAAATGGGCTCAGGAAAGAAGATCTAAGTTGATCTTTGTCAGGGAAGATATCAGCTTAGGAATGACTGCCCACTATAACCTGTTTGTAGTTAAATATTTAATTTTCAGACCATCTTTTGTGGTTATTTTAGGTCTCTGAGTTTTCAAGACTGCCACACAGGCCTCCCCTGAGCTTGTCAGGTTAGCAGGTGGCTTCTTTTGTTCACACATCCCCCTTTTGGTCATAAATCAGTCCAAAGGATGCATTGATGACCAACCTTTTGGTTGGATAATGGAGTCCCACGGTGCTAGGAAGGCTCATTCCTAGGATGTCTCAGTGTCAGCATGTCTTGCTGAACAGGTGGACCACTGGGGATGGGGCAAGACCATAACCTTAGATGGCATTTAAGTTCGAATTTTATATATTTTAAAAAGGCAGGTAAATGGGAGGCAGTCAAATCCTATATGTCCTTGTTAAAAAGTATTCTGGATCATTTCTAATTTTGAGCCACCATGATCCGAGTCTTTTGCTGTTTGTCTTACATTTTGCTTTTCTGCATCTAATATAACATTTACATATTATGAACTAAAGTAACAATACTAAACTAATAACACTGATTAGGAACAGAAAATGTCTAATACTAGACAAGGAAAAGTCTAAAGGGAACAAGCATCACAGCCAACCGAAAAACCCTTTACATGCATTATCATATTCTTTTATTAAGCTAATTATGTTTTCCTCCTTCATCCACTGTCATTTGTACCTTATGATATGTTTGGCCAAATGAATTAAGACTCTACTATTTCATTATCTAGAAGCTCTAATTTTCTTCTGGCCAGTTAGTTCCCATAAAAATGGCTTCATGGGGAGGAGTTCAATTTCCCAATACATTGGTTTTTCAGTATCAATATTATCACAGATTTTATGAACTTCAGGCAAAGTCATTCTGCCTATAATTTCAGTATTACACTATATTCTAGTATTATTTAATGTAAACTTGGTGATATTACTGTAAAGATTGCTTTTAACCCTTCCCAGCTAAAACGCCCCTTTCCCATATACTATATTGTTATTTGTTGGGGTAGATACAATAAGCCAGGACTGGGTGAATTCAGTATTCCATATGGATTGAGGGCATAACCATTCACCTTTCCAATTTTCACAGACAGTGAGATGGGTTCACATTGTTTATTATTTTTAAATATGGCCCATCTACTTCCCATTGGAAGTATTCTAGTATTACTGAGGATGGTCCTTACGCCAGCCAGTTGAACTACTGGGAATTTTCAGCTTAGGATTTAACTTGCACCTGGGCTTTTAAAAACACAATATCGTAGATCACATTTCCCATTTAAAATTTTCCAAATTCCTGGGGAACCATATGAGTCCCATAAGTGTCTGGCCTGGGCTTCTGCAGCCATTATAGTTGGCCATTGTTGCATAGCCACTTCAGATTCCTTGCATTGACATAGACAACAGGCCCAGTTGAGTTAGGGCACAGGCACGTTCCCATTGTTGGATTTGTGCATGAGTTTTTAGAGTCTGTTCTATCCATGAAACTAAGGCTTTATTGTCTTTCCATGCTGCTTCCCACTGTTTTTCCTTCTTCCAGAAACAGCATTCCCTCTAGATGACCTATTTGAGATAAAAATCCTTTTCTAATGAATTATGTTCTTCATTAGCTGCAAGTTCAGCTTGTCCCAGGATACCAAGGCCAGCCCCTACTCCTCCAAGTATTCCCCTTTTGCTTCTTTTAGGGAGACCAATGTTGTTGGATCCACCAGAAATAGTGTTGCCATTGGGTAGCTATGACTTGGGAGCAGTTAGGGTATACTGAGTGGAGCCAAAAATGTTGAGTTTCCCATGCCATAGTTAAATGGGTGAAGGAGACTCCCAAATGAGCTAGAGTTAGAGTATTTATAGGGCTCCTCAAACGTCCAGGACACAAGGACGGTGGGGTAATTATAAACATATCTACCCACCAAATGATGTCAATAATTTCTGAAATGGGAACCCATTGATTTCTTTCTTATTTCACAGACATCCAGCCATAAGAGCATGGCTGGTGAATCTGAGGACATGATATTCTATGACAGATAGCACAGGCTGCTGCAAGCCTTTGGCCATCATATCCAGGTGTTTTTCTTAGTTATTCATCACCCATCTCTATAGCCATACAATATTCATCCAGATTACATCCATATACAATTCTACCAGTGGAATTATCACAATTATATTTCAGACAAACAGAGATATTCTTGGAGGTATTTGCCTAAGGTGGGTCCTTTATAATAGATAGAGCCAGAAAACAACAACAACAACAACCAAATCTTATATTGATAGCAGAAGACCAATGTGTGGCTAACAAGGCATTAATTTCACTATCATACCTGATAACCAGAACATCATTGTGTAGTAGGTAGAAAAGATTAGCAGGTATTTAGGTTAAATTTTTCATATCTAATAAAGGAAGAGGTCTGGGGAGGTAGATATTGTTTCCACTAGGGAACCATAAGGATAATAATAATATGAAAATCATTTTATGTACATTCAATCAATATCAATCAGATGATATAAAACAAGCAATATCCGTTTGTGAGTATACAGGCCTTGTTGACGTCGTCTTGGGATAGCTGTCTGCCTCCCTGGTCAGTGACTTCTCATCCTTGAAAAGTCTGTGATCTCCGCTGCAGACGGAGATGGTGTCAGAGATGGGAGTAGACGTCCATTCACAGTCAGATGCCTTTTTTAAATGAGAAATGTTAATTCATTAGCTAACTCCTTTAAGTTTAGCTGCACATGGGTTAGTTAGTAATACCTGGTAAGGTCCCCTCCAATGAGGTTGGAGAGAGTCTTTTATTTGGTGTCTTTTCCAAGACACCAAATCTCCTGGTTGTAAGCCATGATCTTTGAAACCTTCATCTCCCGGGAGCGCACTGTGAAATAAATCTGTTACCAATTTGTTAGTTCCTACAATGCAGAATGTCTGCTCTTTACTTTTCCCTATATTCGGGAAACAAAAGATTTAAGAGTCAACAATATTTTAAATAGAATCATAAGAATAATTATCCTCAATTCATTTAGTCCCATGGTTGTTTTTGTTTATTTATTCCTTGAAGTTCTATAAATCTTCATCCAGTTCAAAATATGACCTGCTTAGAAGCCTGCAAGTTAGAGTAAATCCAAGTCCTTTTCATGGATTTTTCTAGACATATATAGCTACAAATGCATCAGAATAAAGCTGTCCACAAATGACAAAAATTTAAAAGTAGCATGGTTGTAGACTTGATAAAACTTTGCTTTTCTATAAAATGTAACATTCCAAGACAACAACTTCTTGGTAAGTAATAATCCCTATAAAATGACATAGAGAATAATATAAAATTTGTATACCTTTAGATTCAATTATAATTTCAACATATAAAGAATAATATGTAAGAGTTTAAAATAAGGCACATGGCTTATTGCAAGCAGTGTATTGAGCATTGAAAATAATACATAAACTCCCAATAAGTGAAATGCAAATACCCAGAGTATCACTGGCAGACGCCCCCACAGGGAATCATGACTCTTGGCTTGCCAGTGTCCCTGACTGGACACATGCTACCCTCCTAAAGTTTCCTGTTTGAACTTGGCTCTGAGAATCTTTGCAAGTTTCTTTCTGAAGCAGAGTGCCTTAACAACACACGTGACCTGTCCTTGCTCTTGATTGGAGCTCAGGCACACAGTCTTTCCTGATTGGCTAATTCAAAGGGAGGGGTTGGCCCTTGCTCTTTCAAGGGGAGAAGCAAACCATGCGGCCAACATGGCGGCTGCCAAGTCACAGTCCAAAATGGAGGCTGTCTAAACTATTCTTTGACAGAAAAGATGATTTGTTTATTCTCACAACAAAGGAAAGAGCAAACCGAAATCCCTAAAAGATAGACAGCCACAATTATATTTCAGACAAACAGACAGAAATCTCACTAGCTGTTTCTGGAGGCTGAACCCTGAGAGGGAGAGCAAGAAGAGCCCCCAAGATTAAGAATTCTTGGCAGCTGCTGGGATGTTCTTGCAATCTCTCTCATGCTTTCAACCCCACCACACACAACTAGGCTTCCCCAGAGAGGGACTTGCCTCTTCTTTCAACAAATTAAACAACAACAAAGAGACACAAAAACATCAACACTCTTATACAGGCTCGCAGAAACCACACTAAGAATTCACACCAGAGAATGTCTAGCATTAAAATTACCAAAGTAGTGTCTTGTCCCCGGTTTGGGAACTGCCCCTCTCTAGAATTTCAGTACACTCCCAAAGGACTATTCAAAAATGGCTGTAGACATTTGTTAACTTCAGAATAGTTCTGAGACAGTCCCTGAAAATCTTTTTTATTAATTTCCACCTTATTGGAAGAAAATTTTTTTCTTAGAAGCTTCTAGTTTCCAAATCAAGGTACGCTTCCCATATACTCATTCACTTTAATTTCAGAGCCGGCATTTTTTTTTTTAATTCCTGCATGCAAAATATTAACATAGGTACCCCAAACAAACTGCATTTTTTTTTTCTGGCCATTCCACAGTTAATATTTTCTAGTTAAATTTTCTCATTTCTGTAAAGTACTTGCAAGTAAAGACTTCTTATCAGGAGTATTAAATGAGGGCTGGGGTCTTGGGAGCTTCTAGCCTTGGAGGCACAATTTCCCATGTTAATTTTTTTTATTTTTTTTGGATATCTGTAGTCTGAGCAAACTTTAGATATGTTATGTAGTAAGTGAAATGTGGCCTCAGTTTCTCTCCTGGCTGTCTAAAACCACAAAAAAGTTTTGGAGCCCGGGCAGACCAAGCCTTTATGGTGGCCCCCTAGAAAAGCCATTTAGTTAATTACAGTTGTGTTGGAACTTCCAGATGGGGCTCCTGCATTTCTGACACTTCCACAAAATTCTTAGTCACCTAAGAACACCTCAGAATCGGACTATTCTTTAAAAATAAAAAAAAAATGTTGCCCCTTTATCTTTGGAGCTGAATGAGTTCAGCTCATTTATACGGTGAAGGTTATTTTTGCTCAGACTCTCAGCAATTCCAATTGAAAAGCCAAAATCAAAACCAGCCACCCATTTTTTCCTCCAGTCCCGCCTTAGCCTGGGTTCTGCCAACCCTTAACCTGGGGTTTTGTCAACCCTGGTTCCACCTCGCTGATTTTAAAACACAGCTCAAATAAAGTCAGACCCTCTACCAAAGCAAGGGAAGGTCCTGGATCCAAGAGACCACTCACCCACGTTCACCCAATGGGCGGAGAACCGGTGGGCTCAACGGGCCCTTTGCTGGATCCTAGCTCCAAGTCCAAGTCCAAGGGATGATCCAGGGTGAGTTTTCTTTGGAATCCTGCCACGACTACTGCCAAGTAATGTTAACGAAAAAAAACATTGAAACCTGTAAAGAATTTTAGTGAGTTTATTTGAGCCAAACTGTCGACATATACCGGGAAGCAGAACCTCAATGAATTGAGATAATGCTCCAAGGAATGGTAGGTTACATCTGTATTTATACATTGCCATCAAAGGAGGGACATAGGTCGGCTACATGAAATTCATTGGTGATTGATTAAGGAGGTGGGATAAAGTCAAACGGTGGGAAACCCCTGGGATTGGATAAAGAGTAAAATGATGGACACATACTTAGGTGGGTACAGGAACAATTAACATGATAATGAAGGAATTTGAGGCATCAGTCCTGGAGCCCACCACATTTGGTTGTGCCCCAGGTGCTCCAGCAAAAGAAGGAAGTTACAAGTTACCCAGACATCTCACAGATATGTTATCTTAGAGGCAAAAAGGCAAATGGGCTCAGGAAAGAAGATCTAAGTTGATCTTTATCAGGGAAGATATCAGCTTAGGAATGACTGCCCACTATAACCTGTTTGTAGTTAAATATTTAATTTTCAGACCATCTTTTGTGGTTATTTTAGGTCTCTGAGTTTTCAAGACTGCCACACAGGCCTCCCCTGAGCTTGTCAGGTTAGCAGGTGGCTTCTTTCGTTCACAATATATAACTATAGGTGACTTATCTCCACCTTTAGATATAGTAGAATAATATACCATTAAATATAAATAATGTCTCATTTAAGTATTAAGTATAAATTAAGAAAGCAATGTGATTTTATTTTAATAGCATCTGATAATAATTAAAAAGAATTGCACCTTATATGTTTAACTTCGTCTGAGTTCTGAATCAAATTAGACCTAGTCAAGAAGAACCTGAGTTAAATCAGTCCCTCAGGGGTCATGGCCTAGAAGTAGTTTTATTGTCTTAAACCTGAGTTACAGTGTACCACAGTTGAGCATCTAGATACTATTTTGCCTACAAAAACAGTTTTCTTGTTTGCTCTGTCAAAACAACCAGGCTCTACTTAGGTATTCTTCACATACTCTGATTCATTTGGAGCCTGAAGTCATTTTCTTAACTCCAAACTAGTACTTGAGTTCTAGAAGATCTTATCTAACTATGTCCACAAGGCTGCTTTCTGGGTCTTGCTCCCCTTGAGGCAATAGTATCCAAAACCAAAAAAACCTGAAGTTTTTATTGCCTTAAAACCAAACATTGTTATCAAGGGAACATGGTCTTGGTTTAAAGTGAGCTGCTGAACTCACTTATGCCTGATAATTAGTAACTTTCCATT
This sequence comes from Eptesicus fuscus, assembly GCF_027574615.1. Taxonomy (NCBI): domain Eukaryota; kingdom Metazoa; phylum Chordata; class Mammalia; order Chiroptera; family Vespertilionidae; genus Eptesicus; species Eptesicus fuscus. Next base: position 98,180,593 of record NC_072473.1, read on the forward strand.
TCACTTAAACAAAATTAGTAAGCTCTAGAGATGCTGTACACTATCATACCTATAGTCAATATGTATTATACACATATGTATTTTAAAAATTTAAGAATTTATATCTCATATTAAGCATTTTATCACAATAAAATAAAATCTAAAAAATAATAAAGTGAACTGCTGAGTATTGAAGCAACTTAGACATTTTGCATGTCATTTTTAGCTGAAGAAAAAGGATTCTCACAGACATATCACATATGAACAGGAAACAGAATAACTATGAGGACAGAGGCAAAAGTATGATTATAACTCTATAAGTAACTGGGAAAACCATTACTGCTGGTAGTAGTAGTAGTAGTAGTAGTAGTAGTAGTAGTAGCAGTAGTAAAGCCTTGCCAAGTTGGGAAGCCACATCTGCTTTATACTGGAAAACCCCATGGAGAGTAACCTGCAGGAGCTTCTGTGTATTTGGCAATGAAAGAAGGCATGGGAAACAGAAAATCTGTGTTCTCCATGTTCTTGCCATATACAACAATCAATTTGCATATCACTTTCTGATCAAACATAATAGATTGGTCATTACATACTCAGAAGCACTGTTAACAGAGCCTCTTTGACTATGCAAAATAACTTGAGAAATAATTTGGGGGAACGTACAGGACGTTTTCAGGACCTTACCATCCAAAGCAACTGAGATCAAAAGAACTAGTACATTACAGAATAACTCTAGGCCTGTTCAAAACCAAGATAAGTTATCACAAAATAACAAAAGTAGATGTAATGAAGATGAAAAAAGTTGTAAGAGCTTTAAGAAATAAAGAGCTTTAAAATCAACATTAACAGTTGAATACCTCTGTGATGTTATTGTTTGCTACTTTCTTTTCCATTTTTTTCTCTGCTTGGTATTTTTGTGTGCTAACCTCTGAGAACCATATCATTGAGACTGCCTTAAAAGCTGGCTTCCAGCCGAAACCGGTTTGGCTCAGTGGATAGAGCGTCGGCCTGCGGACTGAAGGGTCCCAGGTTTGATTCCGGTCAGGGGCATGTGCCTTGGTTGCGGGCACATCCCCAGTGGGGGGTTTGCGGGGGGCAGCTGATCGATGTTTCTCTCTCGTCGATGTTTCTAACTCTCTATCCCTCTCTCTTCCTCTCTGTAAAAAAATCAATAAAATATATTTAAAAAAAAAAAAAAAGCTGGCTTCCAGTTGAATTCAGCCAATGGGACATACTGGTAGAAGATCTGAGTGCAGGAGAAAAATGAATTCTCACTCCCAATCTACTTTAGAGTAGATGGGTCCCTCAAATAATATCTTCAACAACTAAATTTGGGAAATTACCACATGTTTTAGGCCAAGACATATGGATACCTGAGGAACAAAAACACAAATTGTTGGGACATTGTGCTTGAATCTTCAAATCCTGCCTACCTGAAAGTCACACAACTTTTTGCCCTTGGAAGAGAGAGGACAAGTACTACATGATTCACAAATCAAAACATTGCTGGCAGAGTTCCTCATTTTCTAAACTCTCATTCGATAACTTTTCCTTTCTATGACTTTAGATTCCCAGTTTTTAACATATTTAGAATGGATATATGGGTAGTAGACATTTGTCAAGTTTTCATGGGGGGCATTATTTTTATACTTTTTATTTTTATACAAACTTTTCATATTTTATTTTTTTATATTTGTCAAAAATGTTTTCTTATATTTATTCAAAGTTCTTTCTTCCTTCCTTCCTTCCTTCCTTCCTTCCTTCCTTCCTTCCTTCCTTCCTTCCTTCCTTCCTTCCTTCCTTTCTTTCTTTTTTAGGGCATGGGAGAGAGAGATAAACATCAATGATGAAAGAGAATCATTGATTGGCTGACTCCTACTAGGGGATTGAGCCAGCAACCCAGGCATGTGCCCTTGACCGGAATCAAATCAGGGACCCTTCAGTCCAGAGGCCAATGCTATATCCACTGAACTAAATTGGCTAAGGCTAGAAGTTATTTCTTAAAGATGAGGCATCTCTGATACAGATCCCTCCTCCTTTTAAAGAATGAATAGTATGGAGACTTTTTTGGTATGACTACGACAGGCATATCCTCACATGGACAAATCTCTTTTGTGAAATGGGAATGGAGAGGGCTAGAGTAGAATAGGAAAGACTGGTGATTATTAATATCTTATACCTCATTTTCTAAAATTAATTAACTTATACATAAAATATTAGTAAAAGGAATGATGAAAGAGACCATTAAGAAAAGGGGAAACAATCCCTTAAGACCAAGAACAAGACAAGGATTTCCACTTTTACCACTTTTATTCAACATAGTACTAGAAGTCCTAGCCACAGCAATCAGACAAAAAGAAGAAATAAAGAGCATCCAAATTGGAGAGGAAGAAGTAAAACTGTCATTATTTGCATATGATACAATACCGTATCTACACAATCCTAAAGATTCAACCAAAAAACTACTAGAACTGATCAATGAATTTAATAAAGTAGCAGGATACAAAGTAATATCCAGAAGTCAACTGAATTTTTATGCACCAATAATGGACTATCAGAAAGGGAACCTAAGAAAACAATCCCATTCACAGTTGCATCAAAAAACAACAGCAGCAACAATAACAAAAACATGGAAATAAGTTTAACCAAGAAGGTAAAAGACCTTTATTCACAAAATATATGATACTAAAGAGACTGAACAAGATACACATATGGAACAATATACCATGTTAATGAATAGGAAAAATTAACATTAAAATGTCCATACTACCCAAAGCAATCTATAGATTGAATGCAATTCCTATCAAAATACCTATTTGTTCTATTTCACAGAACTAGAACAAATACTCCAAAAATTTATATTGAAATACAAAAGATCCCAAATAGCCACAGCATTTTTGAGGGGGTGGGGGAAACAAAGTTGGAGGTATCACTCTACCTGACATCAAACTATAGTACAAGGAGATAGTACTCAAAACACCATGGTACTGTCATAAGAATAGGGATATCTATCAATGGAACATAATAGAAAGCCCAGAAATAAACCCATGCCTATAAGGTCAATTAATATTTGACAAGAGTCAAGAACATGACTCTCTTGTCCAATGAGGTAAAGAGAGTTTATTCAATAAATGGTGTTGGGAAAATTGGACAGATACATGCAAAAAAAAAAAAAAAAAAAAAAAAAAAAAAAAAAACACCCAAAAACTGAATGTAGACCACCAACTTACACCATACAAGAGAATAAACTCAAAATGGATTAAAGATGTAAATGTAACTTCTGAAACCATAAAACTACTATAAGAAAATATAGGCAGGAAACTCTCTTACATTTCTTTTAGCAAGGATTTCTCTGCTCTATCTCTTCAAGCAAGAAAAACAAAATAAAAAATAAACAAATGGGACTACATCAAAATAAAAAGGGTTTACACAGCAACTAAACTATCAACAAAATAAAGACAACTTACAGAATAGAAGAACATTCGCCAATGCTATATCTGACAGAGGGTAAATATCCAAAATTTATAAAGAACTCATACAACTAAACACCAAAAAAATCTAACCCAATTAAAAAATGGTCAGAGGACCTGAATAAGCACTTATCTAAAGAGGACATACAGGTGGCCAACAGACATATTAAAGATGCTCAACATCACTAATCTTCAGAGAAATGCAAATTAAAACCACAATGAGATATCACCTCACACCTGTCGGAATGGCTACCATCAATAAGTCATCAAACAAAAAGTACTAGTGAGGATGTGGAGAAAAGGGAAAGGAACCTTTGTGTACTGTTAGTGGGAATGTAGATTGGTGTAGCCACTGTGGAAAACAGTATGGAGGGTGCTCAAAAATTTGAAATGGAACTACATTATGACCAAGCAATTCAACTTCCAGGTATATATAAAAAAAAAAACCTAAAACACTAATTTGAAAGAATATATGCACCCCTATTTTCATTGCAGCTTTATTTACAATAGTCAAGAAATGGAAGCAATCCAAGTGCCTATCAATAGATGAGTGGGGGTAAAATCAGTAGAGCATGACTAGGGTGGCTCAGCAGTTGAACTTTGACCCAGGAACAAAGAAGTCACAGGTCAAAAAGGATGTATGCACCCCTATGTTCATAGCAGCACAATTTACCATAGCTAAGATTTGGAAACAACCTAAGTGCCCATCAGCAGATGAGTGGATTAAAAAACTGTGGTACATGAACATATGGAATACTACACTGCTATGAAAAAGAACTCTTACCATTTGCAACAGCATGGATGGACCTGGAGAGCATTATGCTAAGCGAAATATCCAGTGGGAGAAAGATAAATATCACATCTCACTCATTTGTGAAATATAATGAACAACATACTAGTAAACTGATTATTAAAAATAGATCCAGAGATAAGAGCATTGAATAGACCATCAAACTTTAGAGGGAAGGAAGGGGAGGGGTGTTAACAGATCAACCAAGGGACTTGTATGCATGCATATAAGCATAACCAATAGACACAGACACTAGGGGGGTGAGGGCATGTACGGGGGAGTGGGGGTGGCCTGGGAGAGGTCAATGGGGTAAGGAGACATTGTAATACTATATGTAATACCTTAAACAATCCTACCTAATAATAGACAAATATGCAAATTGCTGCACCTTCGCTATGCCCAAGCCACGCCCACCAGCCAAGCCATGCCCACCAACCAATCAGGATGGGTATGCAAATTACCCCAACAAAATTGGCAGCTAATTTGCATATCAAGACAGCGTAGAAAGAAGCCAAGAGCTGCAGAAGGGAGCAAAGCTTCGGAGAAGCAAGCAAGCTAGGGGGAGAAGGGAGGAGCGGAGGTGGGGCCGGGGGAGAAGGAAGAAAAGCAGGGGGGCTGGCAGAGAAGGCAGGGTGGGGGACAAGGGAGGAGAGCAGGCAAGGCGGGGTAGAGTGCAGCAGGAAACCCTATTGCAGGATTTTTCCTGCAACAGGAACGCTAGTCCTATATAATAAAAGGCTAATATGCAAATTGACTGAATGGTGGAAGGACCAGTCGCTATGATGTGCACTGACCACCAGGGGGCATATGCTCAATGCAGGAGCTGCCCCTTTGTGGTGAGTGTGCTCCCACAAGTGGGGGGGCACTGCTCAGCCAGAAACCAGGCTCATGGCTGGTGAGCAGAGCGGCAGTTGCCAGAGCCTCTCCTGCCTCCACTGCAGGCTGGCAGTAAGGAGCGAGGGGTCCCAGACTGTAAGAGGGATGTATTCTGGCAGGTGGACATCCCCCAAGGGGTCCCAGATTGCGAGAGGGTGCAGGCCGGGCTAAGGGGACCCGCCCTCAGTGCACAAATGTTGTGCATTGGGCCTCTAGTAAAGAATAAATGAAAAAAAAAAGAAATCACTGGTTCAATTCCTGGTCAGGGCGCATGCCTGGGTTGTGGCTCCAACCCCTAGTAGGGGACATGCAGGAGGCACCTTTTGAGAGTTAAAAGTGGAAAGAAAGCAATATAGCTCTCACCACCTGATTATTGAAAGGCAGAGTTTTTCGTGAATAAGGAAACATGCACTCTGCAAGTCTACCTCTGCTCCTCACCTGCTATATCATCTGGAGCTACTTACCTGACAATCTGAACTTACTATTTACATCAGGAAAATATATAACAATAAAAGCCCAATTTTTATAGACTGAAAAGGGTTGTAGCAAAGGGCAAATGACCAAATGTAGAACAAGTGCCTTGTGAATTATAAAATACTTTTTAAGTGGGGATTGTTACTATAACCACTGAACTGTAGTTAGGAAACACCAAGTGTTCTTTGACTTTTATTTCTAAGAAAAAGTTGTGCTGCATGAGTATTTTTATAAAGAACACTAAGTCATTTTTAACAGCAATTTCAAAAATGTAGAAATGTTTTCAACAGGCTGACTCTTTGTTGAGCAACATATAAGCATAGTGTTTAATTAAATAACAGATGTTTGATGAAGATTTGAAAACTGTGCAAATGAATCAATGAATGTATTAACTGTATATATGTATACACACATTTATGAATAAATTACTATATTTTATGAGTGTAAGCATATAGGCTTATTTGGGTATTTCTGAATCAGCTAGATACCTGGAAATTATTTTGGTTCTTAAGGCTTAAAGTGATGTGATACATTCTTAAAGTTTGTTCCTGGTGGTAATTGATCCCTTCCAGGGCAATGTATTTGTGTAGAAGAGGAAAAGAAGTGCTTTTTTCAAATGTATGTCAATAAAGTTCAATGATGAAAGTAGGCCTAACTCTGTATATGACTACTATAACAATATTATATTTCTATTAAAATAAAATTTTATACAGCTTTCTAAAATGACATTTTTTTCTTTGTAGCAACCAGATTACCAACATTGTTAGTATAAGTTAATAACTTTTAACTCTTCAGAGTGTCTGTGATATTGCCTTATGTGTTTGGGAAGAGGACACAGAGATTAATTAGAAAAGTTTCATCCCTGTCTTTTCAACCTATATTTTTTTAGGCAACATCAATATATACTCACTAAAAATTAAAAAAAAATGAACAAGATATGGACACATTGATTTCATTTCTTAATGTCTAAAAAAGACTCACTGAGAATAATGAAGTTTTTAAGGAAGAACACTATTTTAAGCCACAGAGGAATTCTCAGGAAATGGCTGATGAAATGATGCCCTGAGATGTCTACCTTACACTGTTGTTTCATCATTTCTTCAAAAATAATTATTGAGTGCCTAGCATGTTGTCAGGCATTATTCCCAGCACTGGAAGTACAATAGTGGAAAAAGAAAAGACATCATGCCCTAACTCAGTGATGGCGAACCTCTGACATGTGTGTCAGTGCCATTTCTGATGACACGCGACCTCTGAGGCGGCCGCATGCCGAGGATGAAACATTTATGTTATTTAAACTATAAATATCACGAAATAATGTTTTTTCCTCAAAGGGACACACTACCCGAGTTATGCTCAGTTTTTTGGCGAAGTTTGAAACACCAAGCTCAAAAGGTTGCCCATCACTGCCCTAGCTGGTTTGGCTCAGTGGATAGAGCATCGGCTTGAGGACTGAAGGGTTCCAGGTTCAATTCCAGTCAAGGGCACATGCCTGGGTTGAGGGCTTGATCCCCAGCAGAGGTTGTGCAGGAGGCATCCGATCAGTGATTCTCTCTCATTATTGATGTTTCTTTCTCTCTACCTCTCCCTTTCTCTCTGAAATCAATAAAAAAATATTTTTAAAAAAGACATCGTTCTTGCTTACATGGGAGCTTATATTATAGAAGTGGAAAGTGAAAATAAATAATTTTTAAAAGATAGCTTAAGATAGAGGTGTAACAGAGAAAACATGCCTGAAAAAAAGTTAGTAATGATGAGTGAGTGATAGCTTAAATGTGAAAAACGTGAAACTTAAAGACTCACCAAAATAATTTGAAAATACATTCTAAGAAAGAAGCCCACTGATTAGAATCATCATGTTAATATTATACCTTTATGGTAAAGAAAACGAAGATTTGAATGAGGCATTATTTTATATCTATTAGCCTCATAACATTTTTGATCTTTACTCAGTGTTGGCAAGAATTCCATGAAGCTGAGAACCCCCACAAAGTTATCAGCAGAAATTTTATAGCACAAGATAATGCCAACAAAGAATACCCACCTGAAACTTGCCCTTCAGCAATAAAGTTGAGATAAAGCCTTTCCCAAACACTGAGGGAATTATTACTACACCTGCATTACAAGGAATGCTGAAAGTTCTTCAAGCCAAAGTGAAAGAATTCTAATCAGTAACATGCAAACATGAAAATATATAACACTGTAAATATACACTGAGTGGCCAGATTATTATGATTTGTGAACGCATAGTAATCTGGCCACTCAGTGTACATCCTATATAATAAAAGGCTAATATGCAAATTGTCCCCTCGACCACGAGCTTGACCAGGAGGCAGGCCAGCCCGCCCATGTCCCCTCCCCCTGGCCAGGCTGGCTGGACCCCAACCATGCACAAATCCATGCACCGGACCTCTAATATATATATATACTGAGTGGCCAGATTATGCGTGAAGAGATCATAATAATCTGGCCACTCAGTATATATGTGTGGGAACCCCTTTCACGTCCCATGTGGTTCAGGGTTCCGTTTCAGGGTTCGGGTTCTGGAGAAGGGCCACACACAAATGAAAGAGACTAGAAGAAATTTAATTTGGCGATATGGGAAGCCAGGCGGGGAGCCCACCTCTAGTGGGAGGACTGCAGCTAGGCCCTGGCCTTGCTATCCCTTTTATTGAGACTATGGGATACACCCATTACCCTTAAGCAGGTTTGGGATATACCCATAGCCCTTAGGCAGGTAATAAGCGGATTATAATATCAGTAAGGATTTACATGATTACAAGATGGGGAGGTTGCCTGTTACCATAGTCTCAATTAGATAGGGAGTGGTTGGCTCTGACCTTTCAGAGCTTCAAGGTTGACCAGCCTTTTACATCTTTTCTATTAGTGAGACAATTGTCAGTTTCCAGTATCTCCCCCTTTCTTTCTTTTAAAAAATCTTGCATCTATAGACCAGAAATAAACATATAAGAACAAAAAATGTTTGAGTCCAAATTTTCAATGTCCAACAGTTCTGAGTCCAGTTTCAATGACAAACAGTTCCTTATGTGTACATGTCAGTAATGATATTTCAGTTCTGGATGGTGGACAAATGGTGATAATGCAGGTCTGACCCTCTCTGGTTTGGTCCTGGGCAACATGCAGTGACGCACAGCTGCTAACTGCTAGTATGGCAAGGCATCGTCAGCGCCTTCCACCTCTGGACTATTTATCTTCTTGTCTTCATGGCTGGAGTATTCCTGTAAATTCCTCTTTGTTGAAGGAATCCACATGGCCTTGGAGTTGTTTTCTGAAAATATATAAACATATTCTCAACCAAAAGTTAATAAAGGAATCTTATCTGCAAATTTGACTTGGAATCCTTTTTGTCCTTGCCCAAACCAATTTTCCTTGACCTATTTTGACACTATGTGTGTTTTTCATGGGTGTCTTGCTGTTAGCATTACAAATGAAAATTAGTTTTCAAAGTAAAAAATTTCTGAATGGACGAGAAACCAAGATGGCGACATAAGGTAAACACCTAATTGTTGCCTACCACAACAATTTTGAAACTACAACTGGAAAACAGAGCACACACCGTCCAGAACCACCGGAAAGCTGGCAGAGTGGAAAACCTACAACTAGATAAAAAAAGAGAGGGGGATGCTGAGCCTCAGGAGCTGTGGAGGTGCGGAGATCCGTGAGCACGGAAAGGGTGGGCGGCTGAATACATGGCAGGCTTGCTCGCAGTGTGTGCAAGGAAAGGGAAGGCAGCAGACGCTGTGTGGCTAGCTTTCTCGTTTGGGAGAAAAACAAAACCTCCCAACTACACTGAAATCCAGCTGCGGTTGGGGAGAAACTGCTCTGTTTGGCAGCGGACGAGGCTCGAAAGCTGCCTTCTCTCAGAGGCGCGCAGCCATTGATTAGGGCACGGAGAAACCGCCCCTCTTAGGGCAGAGCAGATGGGAAACCAAAGCTTGTCTGTGCCACCCTGAGACTCCGCCCCATCCAAGCTGAGCACAGAAGCTCTCCCAGTGGAGACACTGCTGATCCTCACAGCCAACTGGCTTGGAGATCAATTCCCTCCAGTGATACCAACAATCCCAACCACTCTGAACTCCAGTTTCTGGGGACACGCGGGGGACCCAGACGCCTATGGGACTCTCGGCCATCGGTCAGAGAGTGAGAGTGACTTTCTGTCGGTGTGGACGACACCAGATTTCAAGCACTCTCATAAGGGACACATTCAAGAGGCAGACTCAGTGAGCACCAAAGCCCTACTGTGTCTCCAGCACAGCAATTCTTCCGTTATAGACACAGCAGGCCCTCACAACCAATTGGACCAGAGGTCAATTCCTCCCAGTGTACCAACAGCAACCAGGGTTTTTAACTACACCAAGACTTTCCACTCAGCCCACAAAGGGGAGTACCAAGAGCGACCACCTAGGGTGATTGGGGAAGCTGAGCTACTGGCCCCTATAGGTCACCGACCACACAAAGCCACTCCATTAACACAGGGAGGCAGCCAAAATGTGGAGACATCGAAGTATGTCACAAGTAGGAGAGATAGATGAAAGCAAACTAATGGATGACACAGTGTTCAGAACCATATTTATAAGGTTACTCAAGAATCTTCTAAAAACCGCTGAGAAATTTGAAGAGACCTTCAAGGACCTAAATGATAATACCAAAAAAATGGAAAAGGACCAGTCAGAAATTATGCATACACTGTCTGAAATAAAGAATATACAGAGTAGACCACCGCACCTGAAGAGTCAAACCAAAGATCTGGAATATGAGGAAGAAAAAAACACCCAAACAGAGAGGTGGAAAGAAAGAAGAATCCAAAAGTGTGAGGATAGCATAAGGAGCCTCCGGGTTGGCTTTAAGTGTACCAATATCTGAATTTTTGGGGTGCCAGAAGAGAGAGAGCAAGATACTGAAAACCTATTTGAAGAAATAATGACTGAATACTTCCCCCACCTGGTGAAAGAAATAGACTTAAAGGTTTAGGAAGCGCACAGAACCCCAAACAAGAGGAATCCAAAGAGGACCACACCAACACACATCATAATTAAAATGCCAAGGGCAAAAGACAAAGAGAGAATCTTACAAGCAGCAAGAGAAAAACAGTTAGTTACCTACAAGGGAGCACCCATACGACTGTCAGCTGATTTCTCAACAGAAACTATGCAGGCCAGACGGGAATGGCAAGAAATATTCAAAGTGATGAATAGCAAGAACCTACAACCAAGACTACTCTACCCAGCAAAGTTATCATTCAGAATTGAAGGGCAGATAAAGAGCTTCACAGATAAGAAAAAGCTAAAGGAGTTCATCACCACCAAAACAGTATTATATGAAATGCTGAAAGGTATTCTTTAAAAAGAGGAAAAAGAAGAAAAAAGTAAAGATGAAAATTATGAACAACAAATACATATCTATCAACAAGTGATTCTAAAAATCAAGTGAATTAAAAATCTGAGGAACAGAATAAACTGGTGAACATAATAGAATCAGAGGCATAGAATGGGAGTGGATGGATAATTCTCAGGGGGAAAGGGGTGTCTGTGTGGGGGGTATGGGAAGAGACTGGACAACAATCATACACCTATGGATAAGGACAATGGGGGGGGGAGGAAACCGGATGATGGGGAGATATGGGGGGAAAGAAGAAGAAACAATTGTAATAATCTGAACAATAAAGATTTATTAAAATAAAAATAATAATAATAATAAAATTTTTTGAATGTAATTGACTTTCAGGATATTTTTCCTTACATAACATTATTCCACTATCCCCCTTTTTTATTTTTATTTAATTGTTAGGAGGCTTTTGGAAAATTTTTATAATGCAGACTTGATAACTTTAAATTTTAATATTTTGCACAAAATATGACTGCTTTAGGTTCATTGCTTGTTAAGCAATTTTACCATGAGATGGACTACCAATAGAAATTTTAGTTAATACTTTAGGAACAGCTTTTTGTCCAGTACAATTAAATTTTCTTGAATATTCACTTATTTCAATTAGCCAATTTAAATTAATCTGAAAACTTGACTACTATCTTACTGTCAAATTTTAATACTCTCAACAAACTTAGTTTACCCTGTAAATATTAATGAAAAGGTTTTTTTTTTTTGCATTCTTGAGTAGGCCCCGAGTATTCCCGATTCTATGCTGGATTTAGATATAGGGCAGATGCTGTTGGTCAAGTCTCTATCTGTTGGCTAGATCCTGATCTGAGCTGGGCGAAGCCTGTGTCTGTTACCCGGGTCCCAATCTGAGCTGGGCATGAGAAGCGAAGCAGCCATGGGGCAGGAGACCTCCCTCAGAAGGTGCTAGGGTTCAGGCCCCTGCAAGGTTGGTGTGGTGAGGGTCTATGCCCCACCTCTGTTGACCCCCAAGTTCTCTCCTGATGGCCCCTCTGTGACTGTGCCTGTCTTAGGTTGTTCCTTCCTTGAGGAATCTTACCCATCTCTGGCTAACCAGCCATCCTCCAGCGCCAAACAGGGTAATGTGAGTTTCATTTCTGTCTCCTTGGTAGTCTCTGCCCCTGTAGCCTCCATGCCCAGCACCTGCCTTGGGATCCCACCTTGGCCACCGGTGGGGCCCTGGCACTGATCACATGTCTTGGGGTACCCAGGTTTCTTCTCCATGGGAGGGCCCAGCTCACACCATTGTGCAAGAGACAGATTTATGGTACCAGCCACCACGAGGTTTCAACCTCAGCATGAACAGAAAACTCAGGCAACAGCTCTGGGCAATTGGATTGTAAGAAAAGGGTTCCTCTTGGCAAAAAAGGGCAAGAGGGGCCAATATAGAATGCTCAAGTGCCTTCCCAATGGGCCTTCCATACAGTGGAAGGGATTAAATCCTTTCCTGTCATTTTTATATTAGTGCCAATCATTCAAAGAATTAGTTTGTTTGGAATAATTACACAATATGCTGTTATAAAATATCAAAAATTATAATGACATTGTAGAATAATATCATGTAAGGATATTCTTTGCTCTAAGCCATGATAATTTAATTTCAAACTGGCTGTCAATTTCTTTTAGTATATACAAGATCTAGTTACTTTTTAATCCTTTCCCAGAAACAAGTAGTGATAATCCCCTACTTCATTGGTATCCACCCAAACCAGAAACCTCTTTTTAATTTTACACACAAAGGAGCAGTGATTTGATTTTATGTTACACAAAAGGAAAACTGGGTGGTGACACCTGTGTAATTATACTTCCTTGCCCCACCCATGTTCCTCCAGGATAAACCAAGGTGTTTGGAATTATTGATTACTGCATTAGGTGGGGATTAGCTCACATAAGAGTTTTTACCCATAAAGGGTCAGGAACATAAGTCAAAAATACTTAAGACAAGTATTTTCTTATCTCCACCTTCAGTGGCCTAATGCATTGGTTTTCAATTATGGTTTCCAGATATTTCTGTACCTTTTCTTGAGCAATTCTTAAGCCCCATTTAGGGAACTCCTTTTATAATTTGGAAAACATGGCCAAAGTCTGCTCTTCCAGTGGGCTTGCTAAGAGCAAGTCATCCATGTAATGAATAATGTAACTTTGGGAGTATTTGTCTCTTAAAGGCTGAACAGCTTGAGTCATATTTTTGACACAAAGTAGGGCTATTGGCCATTCCTTGAGGTAAAACCTTCCATTGATATATTTTCCAAGGGAATGGTGAAAAAACAATCTTTAAGAACAATCACCATTTTCTTTTAGCCTTTTTAGGGATTGCAAATATAGGTGTATTCCAAGGACTATTGGTAGGCTCTATGTGACCAGCTTCTATTTGTTCTTGTATTAATTCTTGAATATGACTTAATTTCTCCTGGGTTAATGGCCACTGATCCACCCATACAGGTCTATCATCTTTCCATTGTATAGGATCAGCATTAGGGTGAGGAGACTGAGCAGTGACCGCTTCTAAAAAGGTTGATATCCTGTCTGAGTTATTAACTGCTTTCCTTTTCTGGTTATAATACATGCTTGTAATCCTTCTAAAATATCCCGGCCCCATAAGTTGACTGCAATTCCAGAGATGCCATAGGGCTGAAACCATCCTGTCTGTTCTTCCTCATCTTGCCACCTTAACACTGTGGTACTACATTGTGTGTTATCAGGAACTCCTACCCCCTTAACTGAGCCCATAGTTTCTTCTGTGGACCAACTTGGAGGCCAGAATTCTTTACTGATAACATTAACATCCACACCAGTGTCCACTAGACCCCTAAATTGTTTTCCCTCTATTCATAAATTAATCATAGGACAGGTTTTGCTAATTTCATGTATCGAATAGATATCCGAGCTTCCAAATCCTTACATTCCTCTTTTCCTATTTGTAGCCTCACCCTGTTGAACTTAAGGTAGAAGTATTATCTGAGCAATTCTTTGTCCTGGAGCAGTTTGCATAACATGATTACATTCCAGTATAACTTTAACCTCTCCTTCATAATCTGAATCAATGACTCCAGGCAAAACAGTTAATCCTTTTAGAGTGTTTCCACTCCTCCCTAAGATTAATCCTAAAGTTCCCTGGTGGCACAGGTCCCCAAATTCCTGTAGGAATAGTTTGCCAAGCAATATTAGGGGTCAAAGTGACCGCAATAGTGTTAAAATCCAGGCTTGTGCTTCCTGGAGTTGCTCGGATGATAGAATTCACTGTGGGCCTTGTAGGACAGATTTCCCCTATTGATGATGGAGCTGGGGGATGCCCCTCTGGCCCTTTCCTGGAGATTGACCATGCCCTCTATCTTGATCTAGAGGCTGCCCGTTTCTATGAAATTTTGATTTACAAAAACTGGCCAGGTGGTTCCCTTTCTGACATCTAGGACACCAAGAGATGATTAAATCTGGAGGTGGAGTGTTCACGCCTCTTCCTAGAGTACTACCTTCTGTCCTTCTCGCTTTCCTACATTCCTTTTGGAAATGTTTTGTTTTTCCACACTTATAACACCTCTTATTTCTGTTACTGCAGCAGCAAGTAAATTTGCTTGAAAAGTGCCTGATCCCACATTTTGACAAGCTTGAATCATCTCTGTAATGGTACTATTTCTTCTCAGAGGCGTCAGGCATTTCTTACAATCAGCATTGGTTATCAATTACAATCCTTATGATATTTGAAGGAAACCTCTCTTTATTTTCTTCTAAAATAATTTTTCAGGCTACAGAGAGTTTCATTTAACAATCTTTGTCCCATGAAACAATTTCTCTTAAGGTTATGGTGACCACTAGTACGAATTAGATTTAATATTTTACTAACAATCCTCAGTTTATCCTGTAAATACCAGTGAAAGAGATTTAAAATTTTTCAAATTTTTCCTTTTTATTAAGCTAGAATTTTATTATTATTATTTTTTAAATATATTTTATTGATTTTTTACAGAGAGGAAGGGAGAGGGATAGAGAGCTAGAAACATCGATGAGAGAGAATCATCGACCAGCTGCCTCCTGCACACCCCCTGCCAGGGATGTGCCCGCAGCCAATGTACATGCCCTTGACCGGAATCGAACCTGGGACCTTTCAGTCCGAAGGCAGACGCTCTATCCATTGAGCCAAACCAGTTTCGGCAGAATTTTATTATTTTTTAAAAAGAGTATCCCCTTAGGTTTATTTTGCATCCACAGAGGGATCATGGGAGGCCTCCAGTAACTTTCTTAGAATACTTAATCAAATTGCTTACAAAGACATTGGCTTATTCCAAAGGAAATGGTTGGCCTTTGTTATTTCAAGATGGCGGCCCCCAGGGGACTGGCAAGCCATGTGGCCATCATGACGGCTGTCTAATCCATTCTTTTAAAAGACAGCCAAATTTATATTGCAGACAAACAAAAATCTCACTAGCTGTTTCTGGTCTTTATTAGAATTGTTTATAAAAATATTGGCTTTTCATTTAGCTGAAAACCTTGATTATAATTTAAAAAGCTAATTTAGCCGAAACCGGTTTGGTTCAATGGATAGAGCATCGGCCTTTGGACTGAAAGGTCCCAGGTTCGATTCCGGTCAAGGGCATGTACCTTGGCTGCGGGCACATCCCTGGTAGTGGGTGTGCAGGAGGCAGCTGGTCGATGATTCTCTCTCATCGATGTTTCTAGCTCTCTATCCCTCTCCCTTCCTCACTGTAATAAATCAATAAAATATACATTTTTTTAAAAAAAAAGCTAATTTATTTAAGTAATTAAAGTAGGTATCTTCATTTAAAAAGCAAAGCAAATTTAGTAAATGTTTACATCTGATTCACAGGCCGTAAATTTTGTCTGGATTCTAGCTTAATTAAGAATGCAGGCGGCTATGGGCTTTTTGTCATTTTAAATTCTGCTGTTAGATTATAAGAGATATTTAGTTACTTCATGTTTGCCCTTCTTAGAGGCCAAAACCTTCATAACATTTAAAGTAATATATTTGATAAGGCTTTCCATGCAATTTCAAGTATATTAGATCTGTTAAATTTAAAAAGATTTCCTTTAAGAAGAGAGAATAAATTTCTTATGTTACTCCAGGCTCCCTTGTAGCTTTCCAAGAATCATCTCTCTGTTACAGCCTTGAAATTTTAACATAGAAAAAACCATCAAATATATATATATATATATGATTTAAAGATTATAATACTTTTTACAATTATCTTAAGCTATCAATTAGATTTTAAACTAGTTTTTGCATAGAAAAATTTTGGTTGGAATTACAGAATTAATCCTCTTTTTTTTTAATTAGACCAATAATAAGCAACTTATTTTGAATTCCTAATTATTAGAGAAAACACATTTTATTTTCTCAAAAATAAGTTCTTATACTTTAGACATTTCATTACCACAACTATATAACTTCTCCCAATTTAATTTGTATTTTGATCTTTTAAATCCGGCAAATCAAATATATTTAGTGTTTCCTAGATTAATAACATTTTACATTTTTAAGAGAAATACAAGACATAATCAATTAATAGATTCAATTCTGTCCTCTAGGTTTTTTATGAGGCCAATTTAAACTTTACTTTTTATTTGCCAGTAGCTCTGGAAAACCAGGTTTGGTTTATTTGAATGTAAATTACCACATTTTTCAAAGATGATTACTGGCAGGAAACTAGATTATCTGTCTGCTGTGGGAAGGGCGTCTACCCCTTCCTCCATTAACAAAGGGAGTAGCCAGTTACCTGGGCTACTTATATCTTTATAATTAATACATTATTTATCTATATTTCAACAATTTTTGAGATTCAAATCCAATTCCAATTATTTTAAGGCATTTACTTTGGATAAATTCTATAACAAAGACAAATTTACTTATTTTCTTGAAGGCCTTAAAAAATTAACTTTTTAACAAGGTTCATTAGCATTTTTTAAAAACTACCCTTTTTTATGGAAATTTGAATCCTGTTGCTGGAATTAGCTTGAATTTCTTTCAAGAAGACTGTTTCGCCATTTTTCTTAGATAAAAGAACCAGTTCTAGGTTTCTCATTTTCTATAGCTTTTGCAGAGAGATTCCAGCTGAAGACAATCTAAATGTCCGAAATCGGAACATGCACACATTCTGTCTTACAGCTAGGTTCTCTCCCCACCAGCACAGAAATTCCAGACACATTTCTAAATTTTTAAGACTTTTTCATGGCGAGAAGGAAATTTTAATTTAGCATACTGGGAGAGTGGTCTTCCATATTGGATTGCCACGTGTCTCTCCCTTCCCCCACATCCTGCTTACTTTGGGGGAAGTTTCAGCAACAGATCTGGCCGAATTTCTTTTCAGGCTTAAAAGATAGACAGATCTTAAATTTTTTCTTTCTTTTTAGCTTTCTGAAGTAATAACTAGCACCCAATTTGGCCAAGATTTGCATTTCCCTGTGAGTTCTTTTATAATTTTTAAATGAAATCTTAAGTAATCTCATTGCGGGAGAACAGATAGCCCTGCCCTCTCCTGCCACCTTTGAATTTCTCCACACCAGAGGCAGTTTCAGCAGTGGAGTTTGATTTCTTATTACAGATTTTAAATTCCAAATACAAACTAAGACTTTAATTTGAACAAGAAACCACATTCTTGAAGTATGCAAACCAAAAGTCTATAATAAAGTTTACTTTATATTTATAACCTAATTTTTTTCCCATTAGCCTGGCTAAAAAAAGACGTTCCCATCCTACTTACAGATCGCGACTCTGCAGCTGGCCATGGGCTTTTGCATGTGGCTGAACCTCACTCACCTTTTTTTGGTGAATTTTCCACACCTTTTCTTGGTGTACTTTTTCCTTCCTTTGCTCTTAGGTGAAAAATACCTTCTCCTCCAGATGTCCCGTGGTCAGGCGGCAGATATGGGAACCCCTTTCACGTCCCATGTGTTTCAGGGTTCCGGTTCAAGGTTCGGGTTCTGGAGAAGGGCCACACACAAATGAAAGAGACTAGAAGAAATTTAATTTGGTGATATGGGGGGCCAGGCGGGAGCCCACCTCTAGTGGGAGGACTGCCGCTAGGCCCTGGCCTTGCTATCCCTTTTATTGAGACTATGGGATACACGCATTACCCTTAAGCAGGTTTGGGATACACCCATACCCCTTAGGCAGGTAATAAGCAGATTATCATATCAGTAAGGATTTACATGATTACAAGATGGGGAAGTTGCCTGTTACCATTGTTTCAATTAGATAGGGAGTGGTTGGCTCTGACCTTTCAGAGCTTCAAGGTTGATCAGCCTTTTACATCTTTTCTATTAGTGAGACAATGGTTGTTTTCCGGCATATATGTTTTATATTGCCTTAGAGCAGTGATGGCGAACCTATGACACGTGTCAGCACTGACACGTGTAGCCATTTCTGATGACATGTGGCTGCTGAGCTGAGGCGGCCGCATGCCGAGGATGAAACATTTGCGAAATAATGTTTTTTCCTCAAAGTGACACACTACCCGAGTTATGCTCAGTTTGTTGGCGAAGTTTGACACACCAAGCTCAAAAGGTTGCCCATCACTGATATAGACTGTCCTATCTAATAAAGAGGGAATAGGCAAATAGACTATCACGCTGTCACAAAGATGGTGGCCCCCACAGCAGAGGTGGTATTTCCCTAAGACAAGATGGCTGCACCCACAGTGGAGGCCGAGTTCCTGTAAGGAGCCTTAATGAGCAATCAGCAGGGACCTGAGGCTGCATGGCGCTGGGCTGAGGCAGGGGACCTGAGTCTGCGCTCCCCGCCCAGTGGGGCTTGATAGGCCGCACCCCCCGCTCCGGCATCAGGCTGGGGAACCTCAGGCCATGCCCCCACCCCAGCACCAGGCCATGGGACCTCAGGCTGCATCCCCTGCCTGGTAGGGCTTGATGGGGGACCTCAGGCCATGCCCCCAGCCCCAGCACAGGGCCAGGGGACCTGAGGCCATTCCTCCCACCCCGGCGCCAGGGGATCTGAGGCAATGCCCCCAGCCCAGTGGGCTTGATGGGGGATCTCAGATCATGCCTACTGCCCAGTGAGGCTTGATGGAGGACCTCAAGGCACACCCCCCAGCTGGTGGGGCTTGATGGCGGACCTCAGGCCATGCCCCCAACCCAGGCCAGGGGGACCTCAGGCCATGCCCTCTGTCCAGAGGGGCTTGACGGGGACCTCAGGCCACACCCCCCACCTGGAAGGGCTTGATGGGGGACCTCAATACACATCCCCTACCCTGGTGCCAGGCCCGGGGACCTCAGGCCATGCTATCTGCCCTGGCACCGGGCCAAGGGACCTCAGGCTATGCCACCCTGTCCCAGCGCCAGGCCAGGGGATGTGAGGGTGCACTGGGGGACCTGAAGCTGTTCTACCTGCCCAGTGTGTGCCAGGGTTCCTGAAACTGCACCCCTGCCCAGCGTCGGGCCAAGGGACCTGAGCCTGAGCCCCCCTGCCTGGCGGAGCTTGACAGGGGTGGGGCTGGCTGGGTTTGGATCTTGCCCAATGAGGGTGGGGCCGGCTGGGTCTGGGTCTCGCACAATTTTGAGGCACCGTGGGTGGGCAGGGACTTGACTCTGGGTCCCACAGTGTGCCCCAGACTCTGACAGGAGAAAGATTTTCATATACATTTTACGAATTTCCTTTCATCTCTGACACGTCTATTATAGAGAAAGGGCAAATAGCAATATTAAAATATTTCCTCGAATTAATACCCCTTTATTGTGCATGAATTTCATGCACTGGGCCACTAGTTATATCTATAAGATGTATTATGTAAGCTTCATGGTAACCACAAAGCAAAAACATGCAGTAGATATACAAAAGATATAAAGAAAGTAATCAGAGCACACCACTATTTAAAGTCATTAATTCACCAAGGAAAGCAGCAAAAGAGAGAGAAAGGAACCAAGTGAACTACAAAATAGCCAGGGAACATTAAGATGGCATTAGTAAGTCCTTACTTATCAATAAATAATATAAATGGATTAAATCCTTCAGTCAAAAAACATAAAGGGGCTGGATGTATTAGAAAAAAGACCCAGCTATACGCTGCCTAAAAGAGAGTGACTTAAGACATAGGCTCAAAGTGAATGGGTGTTAAAAGATATTTGATACAAGTGGAAACAAAAAGAATGCAGGGGAAGCTATATTTATATCAGACAAAATAGACTTTAATCTTTTGCACTTGGATGTTGAGTGTGACTCGACACAGTTAGCATTAGAATAAAGGAATCGAGAAAAAAGCAAGCGAGTGCAAAGGGTTAACTCAAAAGCTGTAATAAGATACAAAGGTCATTATATTATGTAAAAGGATTGGAGCACCTAAATATTATTAAGCAAATATTAACAGATATGAAAGGAAAAATAGACAATACGACAATATTAGGGGACTTCACTACTCCACTTTCCACAATGGATAGATCATTCAGATAGAAAATCAATAAGGAAATATTGGGCTCTATTCCAGATGAAAATAACAGACATCTACAGAATCTTCCATACAAAAGTGTAAGAATACATATTCTATCAAGCACACAAGGAATATTCTCCAGAAGAAATCATATGTTAGGTCAAAAATCAGTATTAGCAAATGAAGGAGGTGAAATAATCTGAAGTATCTTTTCCAATCACAATGGTATGAAACAAGAAATCAATAATAGGAGAAAACCTATAAAATTCATAAATATCTGGGTATTAAAAAATGCACTCCTGAAAAATCAATGGGTCAAGGAAAAAATCAAAAGGGACCAATCTTGATACCAATTACAATGAAAATACAACATATAAAAATCAATGGGATGCTGCAAAAGCAGTTCTAACAGGGACATTTATAGAACCTACATTATGGAAAAAGAAGGACCTCAAATAACCTAACTTTATACCTCACGGAGTTAGAAAAAGAAAAACAAACTAAGCACAGAGTAGGCAGAAGGAAGAAAATAACAAAGATCAGAGCAGAAATATTGAAATAGAGACCAGAAACACAATAGAAAAAGATCAATGAATTCCTGCCATTTGTGACAACATGGATGTAGCTTAGAGCAAGAGATGAAAAAGAAACAACCTAGGTGTCTGTCAACAGATAAGTGGATAAAGAAAATATTTTATATAATAGAATATCTACACTAATAAAAGAGTAAGATGCAAATTGACCATACCTTTGCGATGCCCACCAGCCAATCAGGAGTGAGTATGCAAATTAACCCAACAAAGATGGTGGGTTAATTTGCATTTGCAGGCACCTTTAATTTGCAGCTGGAGGCAGGGCGGGACGCTTGTTTCGTTGCCATGGTGACAATGCAGGCGTTCCACATTGCCCCAGCCACTCTGGGCCTCTGGGCAGCATGGGAAGGTGGAAAGGCAGCTCCGGCCGGAGCAAAGGCGGTGCCAGCAGCCAGTGGAAGGAAGGCCCATTCTTTTTTTTTTTTTTTTTTTTTAAATATATTTTATTGATTTTTTACAGAGAGGAAGAGAGAGGGATAGAGAGTTAGAAACATCAATGAGAGAGAAACATCGATCAGCTGCCTCCTGCACACCCCCTACTGGGGATGTGCCTGCAACCAAGGTACATGCCCTTTACCGGAATCGAACCCGGGACCTTTGAGTCCGCAGGCCGACGCTCTATCCACTGAGCCAAACCGGTTTCGGCGGAAGGCCCATTCTTGCACGAATCTTCATACATCAGGCCTCTAGTGTAATATGTAATGGAATATTGTTCAGGCATGAGAAAGAAGGAAATTTTGCCATTTGTGGCCATATGGATGAACCTTGAAGGCATTTTGCTAAGTGAAATAAGTCAGACAGAGAAAGACAAATCCTATATGGTCTCACTTATATGTGGAATTTAACAAAGCCAAACTCATAGAAACAGAATAGAGTGGGTAGTTGCCTGATGCTGGGGATGAGGAAAATTGGGAGATGTTGGTCAAAGGGTACAAGGACAGTTATAAGATAAATATGTTCTGGAGATATAATATTCAGCAGGGTGACCACAGTTAACAATATTATATTATATTATAATAGAGGCCCAGGGCACGAAATTCTTGCTCCGGGGCGGGGGCAGTCCCTCAGCTCAGCCTGCATCCTCTTGAAGTCCAGGACTCCTCACTCCTGACCGCCCACCTGCTCGCTGCTCCTTAGTGCTGCCACAGATGTGAAAGAGGCTCCTCCTGTGCTCGCCAGCCATGAGCCCGGCTTATGGCTGAGCAGCGCTCCCACTGTGGGAGCGTACTGCCCCTGGTGGTCAGGGTGCATCATAGCAACTGGTCATTCTGGTAGTTCTTCCATAACTGTCACTTAGGCTTTTATTATATAAACTAGAGGCCCAGTGTACGAAATTCGTGCATGGGGGGGTGTCCCTCAGCCCAGCCTGAACCCTCTCCAATCCAGGACCCCTCGAGGGATGTCCAAATGCCCGTTTAGGTCCAATACAGGTAGGATCGGGCCTAAACGGGCAGTCAGACATTCCTCTCACAATCCAGGACTGCTGGCTCCCAACTGCTCGTCTGCCTGCCTTCCTGATTTCCCTTAACTGCTTCTGCCTGCCAGCCTGATCACCCCCTAACCACTCCCCTGCCAGCCTGATTGATGCCTAACTGCTCCCCTGCCAGCCTGGTCACCCCTAACTGCCCACCCCTGTAGGACTGGTCACCCCTAACTGCCCTCCCCTGCAGGCCTTGTCCCCCACAACTACTCTCCCCTGCAGGCCTGTGTCCCCCCTAACTGCCCTTCCCTGCAGGCCCAGTCGCCCCCAACTTTCCTCCTCTGCCAACCTGGTCACCCCTAACTGCCCTCCCCTGCTGGCCTGATTCCTCCCAACTGCCCTCCCCTGCTGGTCATCTTGTGGCATCCATCTTGTGTCCACATGGGGGCAGCCATCTTTGACCACAAGGGAGCAGCCATCTTGTGTGTTGGAGTGATGGTCATTTGCATATTACTCTTTTATTAGATAGGACAGAGGCCTGGTGCACAGGTGGGGGGCCAGCTGGTTTGCTCTGAAGGGTGTCCTGGATCAAGGTGAGTGTTCCTTTGGGGTGTGGGGTGCCCTGTGTGAGGGGCCTGTGGTGGTTTGCAGGCTGGCCATGCCCCCTGGTGACACAAGCGGAGGCCCTGGTATCTGGGATTTATTTATCTTTTATAATTGAAACTTTGTAGCCTTGAGTGGAGCCAAGCCTCCTGTTTGCTCTGTGGCCGCAGCCATTTTTGTTGGGATTTATTTTCTATAATTAAAACTTTATAGTGGAGGCCAAGGCAGGCCAGGGCTGTGGGAGCTTTGCTTCCTTCATCACCGGGGGCAACCCAAGTCTCCTGCTCTCTCCAGCCTCATGACTGCCGCCATTTTTGTTGGGATTTATTTACCTTCTATAATTAAAACTTAGTAGCCTTGAGTGGAGGCCTGGACCTGCCAGGGTGTGCGGAAAGCTTGGCTTTCTCCATTGCCGGGGAAACCCAAGCCTCCTGCTCACTCCGTGGCTGCAGCCATCTTGTTTGGGTTAATTTGCATACTTGCTGCTGATTGGCTGTTGGGCTTGGCTTGTGGGTGTAGTGGAGTGATGGTTAATTTGCATATTTTTATAGATAGTACTAGAGGCCCGGTGCACAAAATTCATGCACTGAGGTTGGGGGGGGGGGGTGTCCCTCAGCCCGGTCTGCACTCTCTCGCAATCCAGAAGCACTCAGGGAATGTCCATGAGGAACGGGCCTAAGCTGACAGTTGAAAATCTCTCTCCCAGTCCAGGACCCCTTGCTCCTTACCACCCACCTGCTCGCTGCTCCTTACCACTCGGCTTGCTGCTCCTTAGTGCTGCCATGAAGGCAGGAGAGGCTCCTGCCACAGCCACTGTGCTCACTAGCCGTGATCCCTATCTTTCTGTGTAGTTGTCTGTTGGCCAACTGCTCTCTTCCTTCTCACTTAGGGCAAGCAGCATGTGAGGGCAGAGTCCACTGTCATGAAAGAGGACTGCCCAGAGCTGAGGTGAGTGGCCAGGCCCACGGGGTGAGAGGTGGACACAGAGGACACTATCTCACCCAATTGTGGGGTGGGCTGGCTGGCCTTCATCTGCCTGACCGAACCCAGGGAGGGACTGAGCAGGGTGTCCACCTCTCCACTCTCCATCCTTCCATCTGTGATACCTGTCACCCTTGCCAGGCCTCCCCCAAAGTGAGTTCAGCTCAATCCCTGAATGTAAAAGGTCACGGATGGGGGGCTCCACTCCAGTGCCCCCTGATTCCCAGCGACAGGACCTGGTTAACAGGACCTGATCTCAGGACGGTGGCCACAGCTGCAGAACATAGATCTGTTTCAAGAAAAGTTGGGAATGCAGACTTTCGTATTAGCCCCTATTCCAAAAGGTGGCAGTTTATTCACATTGTGACAAAGACACCTTCAAGAGTAACTTAAATGGATAAAGTCAGGGCGGCTTGAACCTATCCCAGGCCACAGGCACAAGCACTGATGTCCAGGACTGTGGGGCAGGTGGCTTGTCCCTCTCCCAGGCCACAGGCGCAGGTGCAGCTGTTGGTGCCCGAGACCACAGGGAAGGCAGCTTGTCCCTCTCCTGGGCCACAGCATGGCTGGTCCCCATTCATTTCTTGTGAGCTTATTTGTGCCTGGCTGGTCCCCATTTCTCTCTCCCCAGTGTTGATTGTCTGAGCATTTCCAGCACGAGGGCATGAGGGCGTGAGGGCATGATGACCATTTGCATATTAGCTCTTTATTATATAGGACTAGAGGCCCAATGCATGGATCCGTGCACAGAGAAAGGAAATTAATTAGAAGAAATATTTTAGTGTCCAGGGAAGGACCTCGGGAGGTTGGCCAGCAGGGGAGGGACCACGGGAGGGCTCCAGGGCTTGTCCAGCCTGTCTCACCCAGTCCCAATCATCCGGACCCCAGCAGCAAGCTAACCTACAGGTCAGAGCGTCTGCCCCCTGGTAGTCAGTGTGCATCATAGCAACTGGTCGAATGGTGGAACAAATGGTCAGACACTTAGCATATTAGGCTTTTATTAAATAGGATTATATAGGATACTTAAAAGTTGCTAAGAGAATAAATCAAATGTTCTCACCACACACACACACACACACACTCACACACGGTAATTATGTGAAGTGATATTAATTAATCCTATTGTCATTATTTAGTGCTAAATACATGTATCAAATCATACTTTTATACACCTTAAACTTACATTATATGTCAATTATACCTCAGTTAAAGCTGGAGTAAAAAAGAGAATTCAGTGAAGGCTAGTATACTTTTATTATAATGCTATAAATTGGTATAACTTTTTTTGAAAAGTAAATTAGCAATATTAATAAAGCCATGAATTATGCATACCCTTTCACCCAGTGATCCAAAATAATACAAAATAAAAAAGAAAATGCTCGGAGTTCATCTGTGTGAATCACTGCATCATTATTAAGAGGGAAAAAATATTGGATCTAATTGAGATGTCCAACTAGAGAAAAATGGGTAAGTAAATTATAGTGCATCTATACTGAATATTATACAGTTATTAAATATGATGATTAATAACATTTTGGCACAAGCTCATAATTTAAAAAGTTTTAAATATGAACTTACTCAGTGACATTCTAATAGAATTTAATAGGTTCCAAATTCAGCACATAAAAATTATCTTCTCTACTACCCACCCCCATTTTAACCATCCCTAAGCAACATTCATACCCGCTCTGTTCCTTACAATGACTAATTTACTACCATGCATTCAGCCACCTAAGCTAGAAATCTGAAAATTATTTTTAATTCCTCTGTCCTCATCATCACCATAGACAATCACTCATTTACACTTTCTGACATGAGAATTTTTTTTTCTTTTTGTCTACTTTTAATTAGGCCTTCATTGTCTTTCAGGAAACTTTAAAAATAGCCTGTTGTTTTATTTGGTTTCTCAATCTAGATTTTCTCTCTCCAGACCTTGAAAAAGCCTGCTGCCAATTCTTGACCCAAAATATAAATTTGATTATGCCATTCTTTTGCACAAAATCCTTCAGTGACTTCTCACCCCCTATAAGAGATTTTTCTTAATAGCTGATTCTAATGTGTACAATTTGACCTAAATGTAGGAGCATGTTGGAGCTGGCACATACCACTTTACAGGATCCCAATATGAGCATCTCTTCTCAATTCTATATTCACTGACATGTTGGAAGCTTGAAATTGGCCATGACAATGTTATTTATACCACACAATTTGGCAAATCCTATATATTAGGGCTTTCTGGAGAGCAGGGTGTTAATTTATCAGCACACCATTGCCCCAACCTACTTTTCCAGGTTTATCTTTCATTTACTTCCCAAATGAAACATCTTTGTTCATCCCACTCTCTTTTCCTTTACTTAACTTTCCCAATTCTTGGCCTTTGCTCAATCTGTTCATTTTGTCAGGAGCACTCTCTTCCTACCCCTTGTCCTTACCTATCTATGAAAATCCTACTTATCCTTCATACCCAACTCGTAAGCTTCTCCTATAAATGTTACAATATATCCCTCCCAAACCACCAACCTGAAACATATCTCTCCCCCTATATTACCAGAGCTTTTGTTACTCTCATAAAAACTGTTGATCTTCTTTGCTACTTCATTATGAATGTAGCTGCTTTCTTTACAAATGTGTGACTATTTGGGCAACCAAGACAATTCTATATTCATCTTGCTTTCCTCCACAGCACCCAACAGAATGCTTTGTACCATAGAAAGTGATTAATAATAATAATTGAATTTAAATGGACTAAAAAGAAAACCATGACTCATGATCTTACCATGGTGTAAATCTTCCAAATGATAAAGAGAAAAAAATAATGTAATGGTTGCAAAACAGAACAAATATTTCTGTTTCAAATCACTATTCTGATCATTTCTTATTAATTCAAATACATATTTTTCCAGCTTTCATGATGCAATGTGGTATTAAATATTTTTCGTGAACTTGATAAAGAATTATTTATATGAAAATATTTTACATAAGCAATTTGGCACTCATCCAGACTTATATAATTCATGTCTCCCTTCAATTTAGCTATTGTTGATATCTTCATGATTTTTAAACAACTTACACTTACCAATATTCATTTTTCTACTTTTTTTATCAGTTGGTCAATCTTTTATTACAGTGACAGACAGCTTCAGAAGTACAGAAAGTTGATTTATAAATGGGTTACCAATACATTGGCCTTTGGACTCAACTACTTTATCCACTTGGAAGTCTGGACTGTGCAGTTTTTAATAGAAAATAGTTTTAATTACATTTTTTTCTCATTGCAAAATCAATAGGTTCTCATTAACTAGAAAGCAAAGATGCAGATAAGTAAAAGGAAGCATCAAAAATGACCTACTATTCCATCTACCTAGAGAGAAATACAAATGTATATCCTTTCCCTTCATATACATTTAGTTTTCTCATTCATTCATCATTCTTTCAATACTTATGTGCCAAGAAAGTTTCTAGGTCTTAGAGATATCTAGCCTCACTTTTAAGGTTATAACATTCTGAAGATTCAATCCTATATTACAAAATATTTCTCCTTTGATTTGTGGGACCATAAACTGTTCCTAGATGTATGTGGGCTTTACTAGTAGTAATTGCTCTGCCTATTCCTTTTTTTGCTTATTCTATGTAAGAACTCCGGTGATTTCCTGCCTTGCATACATGGATCAGTATTCAGCCAAAAACCTATGGGTTACCCTCACATATCTCCAAAGCCATTTCATCTCCTTTGTGTAGCTCTCTCTTCTCCAGCAATATGTTCCTCAGATTTTTATCCCCCTTGGTTTTCCTGGGTTTCTATTTATAGCTTCTTATCTCAGCAAGACTGCAGACTCTGATTTGGTTTCTCTCCCCCCCATTTCCCCTCCAGAGATGCAACCTAGAAACAGCTCCCAGGAAATAAGCTGGTAAAGTAATAGTGCTTACCTTGTTTGTTGTCCTTTTGTCAGGGAAAACATTCCTGACTGTTGTCTAATGTTTCATAATTTTTTCTGGTTTCTTACTGCTTAAAGCAGGAGGGCCAATTTTATTCTCATTACTCCACGTTGATTGACATTTAGGTTTTGAAAAGATTACTCTGGCTACTGTGTTGAGAATAGACTGAAAGGGAGAAAGGTGTAGCGGGGAGATCAATTACAACATAATTATGTAAAAGTCAAGGCTAGATAAAATGATGTCTTCAATCTGGGTGGCAGTGATGGAGGTTGAGAGGACTAGTCACAATTTGGATATACTTTGAAAGTAGAGGGATTTCCTTACAAACTAAGAATTATGAGAAACAGAGGAATTAAGAATGACTAAAATATTATTAACATTAGTTTTCTGATTTATTTCATGGTTATTAATTTATGTAGAGTTGCTAGCTCTTTATTTACTTTAGTCACTTATTTTCTTAGAAAATTGTTCACTTGATTGAGGTTTTCAAATGTATTAGCATAGACATAAATACTCTTGACTTCCTCAACTCTCTAACTGTAATTACACCCACTTTTTCATTTCTAAAATGTGCAATGAGTTTTTCTCTGTCTTTTACTCTCAACTGGATTACCATGGCTATGACTATTTTAACGCAAATCTGTCACACAGTATATAAAAGTTATTAACTATAATAGAATCAGGAATCCACAACATGGTATGGGAAACTCCATCAGAGTGATGTCCTTTGAATGTATAAATTAATTCTAGAAGTCTTTTTCAGCTGACTCTATATCCAGAGGAAGGCAACAAAAACAAAGATCTTACATGTATACAGCACTTTGTAGTTTATACAATGAACATTCACATCATTTTCTTTTATTATATTAACTACCCCATGAAGAAAACATTTTTTTCAGTGTTTTATAAGGTAGAAACTGAGACTCAAAATGGTAAATTCCTTTGTCTAATATCATTTCTAGTATGTGGCAAAACCTATGTTTTTTCCACCCAATAACATTATGCTTTCTGTATAAGGGGGTATGTATATGCTGCTGCTGCTGCTACTGCTGCTGGTGTGTGTGTGTGTGTGTGTGTGTGTGTGTGTGTGTGTGTGTGTGTGTATAAACATGTAGATGTTTGTAGTTATTTATAGTTTTCTTGTGCTTTTGCCATTAAAATATGAACTAGGATTATGGTTTATAGAACCACAGTAAAGATGAAAATAAAAGGTTTCTGATTCTGTATAAACTAATTTTTCATGTATTAAAATGTCCTGAAATTTCTACTCTTTTTGTATTAAAAACTTATCCTATATAATAAAAGGGTAATATGCAAATTGACCCCAACAGTAGAATGACCGGTCACGACCAGTCGCTATGACACAGACTGACCACCATGGGGGAAGATGCTCAATGCAGGAGCTGCCCTCTGGTGGTTAGTACACTTCCATGGGGGAGCGCCGCTCAGCCAGAAGCTGGCTCATGGCTGGCCAGTGCAGCAGCGGTGGTGGGAGCCTCTCTCAGCGCCGTGGCAGTGCTAAGGATGTTTGGCTAACAACTTAGGCTATTAGTCAGACATTCCCTGAGAGCTTCTGAGCTGCCAGAGGGATGTCTGACTGCAAGCTTAGGCCCGATCTTGTGGGGAGTGGGCCTAAGCCAGCAGGTGGACATCCCCTGAGGGCTCCTGGACTCTGAGAGGGTGCAGGCTGGGCTGAGGGACAATGCCCCCCCCCGCCCCCGATCCCGAGTGCACAAATTTTCATTCACTGGGCCTCAGGTCTATTATAAAATAAACTTTTGAATATTAAATTTGTAATTAGGTATAATGAAGCTATTCATCATGAAGTTGGAGTAACTTCAAATATTTAAACCATTGTACACCTCTGCTTTATATGTGTTTATCTCCTGATGCACCTAAATGGGGATATTTGTGAGTGAAACAAAAAACACAAATTATTTTGAAGCATATTGGAGTAAAATATGACTCTGATGACAGAGAACAGTGTAAAAAAAGGAAAGAGAGAGAAGGAAAGAAGTGCTTGGTTTTTAGCAGCTCCCTATATACATTTATTCTTACTGAGTACTGGAAAATAATAATCCTGGCACATGACTGGATCTCATCCACCCACAGGTGCAGTAATGAATCAAAATTAAAAATACCATTTTTGAAAAAGCACCTTTTAAAATGATAGCATAGCACTCTCATATTCTAAGGCACAGTTTGTTTTCTTTGCTTATATTTAGTTGTTGCAGTTCAAAATTTCCACATATGACTAATTTAATAGCAATTTTAATTTATTTTTAAAATGCTATATACCAGACAGCCATCTCAATAGAGAATTTTATATTATCACAAGGCATTAAACAATAAAATAATTTTATTGTATTTTGGAAGACACATAACACACTTGAATCTATGAGTCAGAGAATACAGTTTGCAAAGAACAAAGCAATTTACAAAAATGTTCATATATTATCTTTGCCAATTTGAGGCTATTTTCAAAAGTAAAACACATGATCCTCATTTTACATTGTGCATTGTAGATCTGGCTTATGTTTTAGTTACATGTAGAGAGCAAATTGACCTAAAATTCTTTATGTTCCATATATAGACATCACTGAGATCCTTTTAATTTAAAATCTTTGCTTGCTTTATTTATAAATCTCCAGAAGTATAAACAAGACCCACTCACTTATATATTCAGTATCTAGAAGACAGTATATTGTGTGAACCTGCAAGGGGAGGTTGATTTACATGGTAATAGGCATCATGTCACATGCACTATATTAACTGAAATGACTACTTTGTGTAAGATCAATAATAGGGAATAGTCAGCCTCACTAGTACTGTGTCACAGCTGGAATGATGATGATGAATGATAGTTCTCAGAAATAATTGATTAGGCTAATTTCTATTATTAAAATATTCCTGGAAACACACACAATCACTTTTTTTTAAATTTCATGTTTACTTAGTCCTGCCTGTGCTTTTTGCCAATAATTCTACCATCTGTCCTGTGGGAGATATTTGCAAAAATGTTTGCATTTCCCTTATGTCCCCTACAAACCTTTGTTTCACCACAATAATGAAGGGAACAAATGTTCACATTTCCAAAGGTTTACCATTTTCAAGAAAAACACAAAAGCTCAACTGAAATGAGTGTTCATTTGCTGGCAGGTAGCCAAATACAAACAGATGTTCAGTTTTTGTTAATTGGTGTTTTGTGTTTTTTTTGTTTTGTTTTGTTTTGTTTTGTTTTATGAGCCTGATGCCACTTAGAAGAACACATTTTGGTTTTAGACATGGATTGATTCCTAGCATCAGAATTATATGTTATGAAAGGAATGATTAACCAGTCATTTCCTAGCTTATCTAAAAGGCGATGCACTTCCTGATGTTTGAGATTTTAAGAACAAAATTGTGTGTTGTCCCAAGTGGCTATAGAAAGAACAGCCCTAGACACAAGGCCTAGATCCCACCCCTTCATCACTAACTCCTTGTGTGACCATGGGTAATCATCTTCCCTCTCTAGGTCTTAATTTCCTGTGTGTGTCATGACAAATACTATCTAATATTATGTAAATCTTAAACCTACTTTTATGTCTTAATACTCATGAGGAAAATATTGACAGTTTAGTGTTCATTAGAATTAAATTCTTAATATATGAGTTCACCTTTATTCTCTTTATCAACATGGACATCTTAATTTGTACACCTGCTAGGAGATTAAAAAAATCCCAATGAAAGAGATCATGGTGTAACAGGGAATAAAAATTTTATACTACTATGACTAATTATAGAATAGAACAAAAATAAGAATCCCCTCACAAAGCAAACTTATAAATGTAATGCAACCCATATTAATCTCAGTAAATGTTAAGCTCAGCTTGTTACTCCAACCTGATTTTTCTTCTCAATACTAGAGCCTACAAAATTCAGTGGTTCTCAACCTTTCTAATGCCCCAACCCTTTAATACAGTTCCTCATGTTGTGGTGACCCCCAACCATAAAATTATTTTTGTTGCTACTTCATAACTGCAATGTTGCTATGTTAATGAATCGTAATGTAAATATCTGTGTTTTCCGATGGCCTTAGGCTCTACAGCAGCAGTTCTCAACCTGTGGGTCGACCCACAGGTTGAGAACCGCTGGCAGGGTCACCTAAGAACATCAGAAAACACAGATATTTACATTACGATTCATAACAGTAGCAAAATTATAGTTATGAAGTAGCAACGAAAATAATTTTATGGCTGGGGGTCACCACAACATGAGGAACTGTATTAAAGGGTCACGGCATTAGAAAGGTTGAGAACCACTGGCCTACATGTAAGAAGTGTTTTTTTTTTTTTTTTAGTATACTTTACAGGGATCTGCAGTTTCAGTTCCTATGTGAACCTAAGGAGCAGCCTGACCTCAAGACCCCCCAGAAATTCAGCTGACAAAAGAAAACCAAAAACCAAATAAAAAAAAACAAAACAAAAAAACACAGATGGCCAACTTAAGGATGTTGGCCATAAAGATTCATATCAAGACCTACAAGAAGATGTCTTGCACATCCTACATGAAATCTTATGCTAACCTACAAAACAACCTTCTTGATTAAATAACATATAATGAAAAATACTTCTCTGTAGGTCAGGAAACAAATGTATGCCTTAAAACAAAGGCCCAATTAGTCATGCTTGCCATAAATCACTAAAAGTCTTTTTATGAGCATATTGCAGAATCTGGCTGTTCTGGATCCTGACTGAGCTTGACCTGATAAAAACTCCTACCTGCATTGAGATATTAAGATGTCTTTTTCAGGACAGCATTTCACCATCTTATCCAGACCCCAACACTTGAATAAACCACTTTTCTTCTCATTAGTACCTATCTTACAAGTTTGGCTTTCATTGTGACAGGCAGCCAAACCTGCGTTTGGTAACAATAACAGTGGGAAAGAGAGACAGCTAGAGTGCTATAAAGGAGAGACTTTACAGCCAGACTACTTGGGTGAAAATCTCATGTCTCTTCTACTTACTGGTACTCACTGTATAACCAGGGGAAAATCACTTTGATTCTTCAAAAGCTTAAGATATCTCAGTTTCTTCATATGTGAAATGGATATAGTAGTAGTACCTACCACATATACTAAGTAGTTCTGAAGATTAAATGAGTTAATGATTAGTATAAATAGTATGTTTTTAGAAAAGATAGCTATAATTTTTGCACAATATTACTTGATATGCCAAGAAATTGGAAATCATATAGAGAATTATGAGGAAAATATATACTCCAAAAAGTTAAAATGGTAAAAAGTGAAATTATGTTAGGAACATTATTATCCAACAATTAGGGGCCCAGTGCACGAATTCATACACCTTGAAAGGAACTGTGGGCTTCAAGGCTGTGGTGGGCACAGGAGCAGGTCTCGGCCCATCCTCCACACCCTCCAACCAGCCTCTCTTGCTGCAGCCCCCAGTACCTTGTCTGCCAGCAGCCCTGCTCCTGCTGCCACCACTCCCACGTGCTGACAGTGCTTGCCCTGCTCGCACCCATTGCTGGCACAGGCCCAAATCACTTCATACCTTCAGCAGGTGTGAGTGGTGGCTGCTGCCCCGATTGCCCCTCAGGAGCAGGGGTAGGTAGAGAAGCCCTCAGGGCGATCGAGGTCGGCAGCTGCTGCTTGCACCAACTGACTGCGCCAAGCGATCGTAGCCAGCTCCAGGTGCTGGCAGCGGGTGCGAGCACCAGGCAGGACCATGGCATGCAGAAGCAAAGAATTTTCAGTAACCACCAGAGGCTCTCCCCAATCACAATGACAGGCACCGCGCCTTTGTCTGGCACCCCCACTTACCTGCTCCACCATCCCAGTGCAGCCGATGCCTGCCATTTTCCACGCTCTGCTGCTTGCTATTGACACCCGCCATGTTGCACACGTGCCCCCTGGTGGTCAGCGCATGTCATAGCAACTGGTTGTTTGGTTATTCGGTTATTCCACCATTTGGTCTATTTGCATATTAGGATTTTATATATATACTAGAGGCCCGGTGCATGAAATTCATGTACAGGTGGGAGGGGTCCCTCAGTCCAGCCTGCACCTTCTCCAATCTGGGACATCCCTCTCGCAATCTGGGACCACTGGATCCTAACCGCTCACCTGCCTGCCTTCTTGATTGCCCCTAATCACTCTGCCTGCCTGCCTGATCGCCCCTAATCACCTCTGCCTGCCTGCCTAATCACCCCTAACTGCCCTCTGCCTGCCTGCTTGATTGTTCCTAATCCCTCTGCCTTCTCCCCTGCTGGCCTGATCACCCCTAACTGCTCTCCCCTGCCAGCCTGATCACCCCTAACTGCTCTGCCTGCCTGCCTGATCACCCCTAATCGCCTCTGCCTTGGCCTCCACCACCATGGCTTTGTCTGGAAGGAAGTCCAGAAGGACGTATGGAAGACATCTGGTCTACCCAGTCTAATGAGCATATTACCCTTTTATTAGTATAGATAGATAGTATCTTTGTACCATAATCTAATACTACTGCCATTACTTTTTCACAGTACGCATTACAGTAAACATTTCTTTTGGACCTACTATGTGCAGGCCTTGACCTACAATGATGATATACACTGTCTCTAACAAGAGAAGTTCAGAATATTGATATTCTATTACTGCCTGCAAAAGTTTGCTATTGCTCCTAGAATAGTTCAACATGCAACCTAGTTATATTTACTGAGATTTTATCTACAAATAAATCTTATGCCACCAAAAACTGCATAAACCTCAGTTAACAAGGGGATCAGAAATGAAAAATAACTGAATTTTATCATTAATATGTATTTTATTATTAATATATATTAAACATACTGAATATTAATCAAAATGTCCTTTCAGTTTTATTACAGAACTAATCACTTGGGCATGCTCAAGACAGACATAGAATAGTATTTTCCCCATATATCAGTAATACCAGTTAAACATGTATTTTTATTTTTATTTTTTTATTATTATTTTTTTTCCGTGATGTTGAGAATGACCTTTCTTTTTTTTATTTTAATATATTTTATTGATTTTTTACAGAGAGGAAGAGAGAGGGATAGAGAGTTAGAAACATCGATGAGAGAGAAACATCGATCAACTGCCTCTTGCACACCCCCTACTGGGGATGTGCCCGCAACCAAGGTACATGCCCTTGACCGGAATTGAACCTGGGACCCTTGAGTCCGCAGGCCGACGCTCTATCCACTGAGCCAAACCGGTATCGGCTAAACATGTATTTTTAAAATACCATTTATATAACAACTTAAACTCTAAAGTTTAATAAAAATAATCTTAACAATAAATGTGTGAGGCCTACATTGAGAAAGCTATAAAACTATATTGAAATCATCAAGAAAACTTGAATAAATGGAGAAACATATTATGGTATTGAATTGGAGGTCTCCAGATTATAAAACTCTATTTCTTTCCCAAGTAATTCATAAATTTAATAAAACCCTAATTAAAATCATAATAGATGTTTTGTAACCTGACAGTTTAATTCAAAAGATAATCTAGAAGAACAAATGTGTGAGGACTGACAAAAATAGTATTTCTCATGTCTATCTATCTATCTATCTACCTATCTATATATCTATATATAAAAATAGGAGAGAAGAAGCCTGACTCTAATATAGGGTGCTAGACTGTTATCACAACTGCCCTCCTGACACTGTTACATTGTTTTATTACATATATATATATATATATATATAGTTTGGCTTTCATTATATATATATATATAGCCTTTCCTCTTTCTAAGATCAATAAAAAATAATATATATATATATATATATATATATATATATATATATATATCTTACCTAATAATAGAGAAACATGTAAATTGACCGTACCTCTGCTACGCCCGCAGCCAATCAGAGTGAGTATGCAAATTAACCCAATAAAGATGGAATTTAATTTGCATACATACCTGGGTCCCGGGAACCTCCTGGGCACCCAGGTCACTCCTAGCTGGCCATCAGATGGGACAAGGGGGCTCCCTACCCAAGCCTAAAGCCTGGGCAGAGGCTTTAGGCTTGGGAAGGGGCCGAGCCTGCGATCAGTGGGGCAGCCCAAGGCTTTAGGCTTGGGAAGGGGCCAAGCCTGTGATCGGAGGGGCGGGGGGGGGGGCGTGCCCTGCCCAAGTCTAAAACCTTGGGTGGAGCCTTTAGGCTTGGGCAGGGGCCGAGTCTGGTATTGGAGGGAAGGGGGAAAAATCAATGGAAACATATCCTCAGGTAAGGATAAAAAGAAAAATAAAGAGAGAAATGTCATATCCTATGAAAGACACATCTTGAAAATGCCTAAAGAAAGTCATTTTTTCATGGTGAAGGGACTGGAGTCTGTGTTGATGAAAATACCTTGGCGGCTGCAGTGACTGGCAGTGGCTGCAGTAGCGGGGTGATGGGGCTGTCGCCTTACCCTGATCAGCCCAGTCACCTCCCACAAAGGGAGGCCAGACTGTGGCTTAGGTCCACTCCCAATGGGGAGCGGGCCTAAGCCATTAGTAGGACATCCCCTGAAGGCTCCCAGTATGTGAGAGGGGGCAGGCTGGGCTGAGGTACCACTCCCCAGTCCATGAATTTTGTGTACCGGACCCCTAGTATATATATATATATATATGTATATATATATGAAACAACATAAAAAATATAAATCTATCTGCAGTCGTGCTGAATTGTTGGAAATTGGTGCACTTTCTTCAAAGTCAGATGAAAGGTTAGAGGCCCTTGGTGACCAGCTTATGTATCTTTAGGTATCTAGAAAGAGCTGCATATAATCTTGCTTACCTGTTGCTTTTGGTTTTCAATTACTTTATAAGAGAGGTAAAAAGGAAAATTCATCCTGACATTTTAATCATTTTCTGTAACTTATTTTAGAATTATTTCATAGATTTGCTGCCTTCTTTAATTAACCATTTTTTGTTGTTGTTTATTTGCTTGGCACTGAACAGACTATAAGGCCCTTGCTTTGTCTTTCTCTTCTGTCTGAGCCCTAAGATTTCAGACAGTATTTGAAATAAATCCTCTAACTTGAATGTCTCTTAGCAGGCAGCAGAGTCACCTGGCGTGTCGGTACTGTCATTTCTTTCAATGCATGGCACTAACCCACTATAAGCTCACTTTTCACATAATCAGTAATAGTCTGTATGGTTTGTTGTGTACTGTTCCTATAGATTAGCTGTCAGGCCTCTCAAGGGAAAGTTCTTATCAGTTTGAACACAAACTTATGTAGCAAATATAAATCTCAGTCCAAACATTCAAGTATGCAAGAAAAATTACCTTCCTTATTTCTCTTAAATCAGCTTAATGCTGACACTGAGGCCACATGTTTCTGGGTTTGTATAAAATTCCATCTCAATCATTATTGTGATGCTCTCCCTGACCCAGAATAATAGGAACATATGTATGGCTGTAGTGTTTACCCAGAAAATTATAATTATAAGCACCATCACCACCACCATAACTCAAATGTATATAACAATTGCTTTGTGCCAGGAATTGTTGTATGTGATTTCTATATACTAATATGAGGAATTCTAACTTAAGTCTATTGGGCTCTGCTATGGGATGGATTGTGTCCCCCACCTCCAAATTCATATGTTGGAAGTAGTTTATTGGTTATCTAAAAGAAAAAAAAATCATTTGTATCAGTCACTACACATTTATGATTTTACTAAAAGAATAGGCTTATTTATTTAGTCTGTTTTGTGAACCTTCCTGTAAGCTTAGAGAAATGTGAAAACCTTCAACAGGATGTGATATATAAGATATGTCTTTCTTATAACAGTTAGTTCATTATATGTTCTGCTCAGCAAATTTTAAAAGATACTTTAAGATATTGCAGATTGACAAATGAGGTGTTATTTCTTTGAAAGAGAAAGCTGTATCCGACTATTTTAATTACACATATAAAGAGATACCTGATAATAAGGAATAGTTCAGAGAAGATGGGATTGAACCATTTAAAGGTATATACAGAGCTATCTGGATGGTTCAAACATGTTTTTAGAGATGATTCCCTTCTTTTTGTGATTTTTGGGAACAAAAAGGTTGCAAGGTTATGAATTAACTTTCCAATCTGTTAGTTCTGTATTACAAAGAGATTTGAAAGGCTCAAAGCAATATTTCATTCTCAGTTGACAATCCACATAAAGGGCACATTCCCATGCTTCTGTTTCTTATATAGTTAGTACAGCAGCAGAATGTGGCACACTGTTTTTATGGCACATTTTCAAGTTGTCTCTTGATAGAAAAGAAGTTGGAATTTGGAAGTTAGAACTCTAAGTTTCCATATATTCCTATAAAGGAACTCATGAACAGTTAGGATGTAAATTATATTCTCTCATACTCACAGTAAAATGACTGTTTCTATAAATCAGTTTAAAGTGAGCAGCATTTTCTATTTGTAACACCTATAGCCTCTATCCCACCCTTAATACCCTGACAATTTTGTCCCTACATATATGTTACATTAATTGATTCATTGATTAATTGAACAAATGTCTGTTGAGCACCTGTGATATTCCAGATACTGTGCTAGATCTTGAGGATTCAACAGTGAATGTGATAGATACAGGCTCAGCCCTAATGGAGTTAATATGTCCTTGTGGGAGAGACTGAAATTAATTAAACAGTCAAAAGAATAAGTATAAAAAGGCAACAAAGGTAAGTGGCATGACGGCAAGTGACAAGAGGTTACCAGAGCTTATAACAGGATAATTTGACCTAGAATCTTAGTAAGGAGTCCCAGAAATATCATTTTATAAGAAGACTGTTCTTCCATCATCAGAACTTTTCCTTATACATAAAACTGGTTCACATACATTGTTTATAATATAAAAGTTTAAATTTAGGTGTCAAAATTTAAGCATAAGATTGCTTTTTTAAGAATCATTTTCTTGAAGTGTACATGCAAAAAATATACATATAATCAGCTATTTCAATGAACTTTCAATAAGTAAACAGACCCATTTAACCAGCATTCAGATCAAGAAATAAAACATTACCAGTTCCCCATAAGGCCCCTTCATGCCACCTCTAGCTATGTCTTTTTAAAATAGTTTAGTGGGTGCTTGTGCCTGGGAAACTCAGCCCACAGATGTCTGATCACCCTTGGTGTGCCTGGGCAATGCAGGCCTTGCTTGCCTGGTCACTCCTGATAACACCTAGGATGATAATAAATTGATCCCATAAGAAGCAGGTGTGATGGGCATCTATTCAAGGTAGCCTAAGGCACCAAGTCCATGTAGCTGATGTGGCAGCCCTCAGACCAACTAATGGCCTTTTCTCCTGACCAGACAGGCAAAGACTCTTTCTTTGAAAAACTGTGGGCTATCAGACTGGTTTCATCTATCTTTCTAAGCTGTCAGTATTCATTAAACTCTACCTGGAGTGGAGAATATTTGTAATCCTTAACTTCTCTAGTTGTCTAAGGAGCCTCCTTTCTTTACTCCATAGGGCCTTGCTTAGGAAGTTAGAGGCAACATCATAGTGCGCACAATTTTTATCCAATCCCTATAGTTTTGTTCTCTGGCTGAAAGCCTACTCATTAGAAGGAAAGCAATGAGCTCCTGGCTCCACCAAAGCACATGGAAAATTAGTCCTTAAGCAGTCTAATAAACCTAGACAGGTATGTCAGGGGAAAATTCTTAGAATATTATACCTTAAGCTGAGATACTGAAGGGTGAGCAAAAGTTAAGGAGACAGACTCAAGAAAACCAAGATGGCGGCATAAGGTAAACACCTAACTGTTGCCTACCACAACAATTTTGAAACTACAACTGGAAAACAGAGCGCACACTGTCCAGAACCACCGGAAAGCTGGCAGAGTGGAAAACCTACAACTAGAGAAAAAAAGAGAGGGGGACGCTGAGCCTCAGGAGCTGTGGAGGTGTGGAGATCCGTGAGCACGGAAAGGGCAGGCGGCTGAATACACGGCAGGCTTGCTCACAGCACGCACAAGGAGAGGGAGGGCAGCAGACGCTATGTGGCTAGCTTTCTTGTTTGGGAGAAAAACAAAACCTCCCAACTGCACTGAAATCCAGCTGCGGTTGGGGAGAAACTGCTCTGTTTGGCAGCGGACGAGGCTTGAAAGCTGCCTTCTCTCAGAGGCACGCAGCCATTGATTAGGGCACGGAGAAACCAACCCTCTTAGGGCAGCACGGACGGAAACCAAGTTTGTCTGCACCATTCTGAGACTCCGCCCCATCCAAGCTGAGCACAGCCCTTCCAGTGGTTGGATTTCTCGTTCAGGAGAAAAACAAAACCTCCGGTCTGCACTGAAATCCAGCCCCAGCTGGGGAGAAACTAGTTTGTTAGGCAGCAGGAGAGGCTCAAAAGCTGCCTTCTCTCAGAGGCGTGCAGCCATTAATTCGGGCACGGAGAAACTGCCCCTCTTAGGGCGGAGCAGACGGGAAACCAAAGCTTGTCTGCGCCACCCTGAGACTCCGCCCCATCCAAGCTGAGCACAGAAGCTCTCCCAGTGGAGACACTGCTGATCCTCACAGCCAACTGGCTTGGAGATCAATTCCCTCCAGTGATACCAACAATCCCAACCACTCTGAACTCCAGTTTCTGGGGACACGCGGGGGACCCAGACGCCTATGGGACTCTCGGCCATCGGTCAGAGAGTGAGAGTGACTTTCTGTCGGTGTGGACGACACCAGATTTCAAGCACTCTCATAAGGGACACATTCAAGAGGCAGACTCAGTGAGCACCAAAGCCCTACTGTGTCTCCAGCACAGCAATTCTTCCATTATAGACACAGCAGGCCCTCACAACCAATTGGACCGGAGGTCAATTCCTCCCAGTGTACCAATAGCAATCAGGGTTTTTAACTACACCAAGACTTTCCACTCAGCCCACAAAGGGGAGTACCAAGAGCGACCACCTAGGGTGATTGGGGAAGCTGAGCTACTGGCCCCTATAGGTCACTGACCACACAAAGCCACTCCATTAACACAGGGAGGCAGCCAAAATGTGGAGACATCGAAGTATGTCACAAGTAGGAGAGATAGATGAAAGCAAACTAATGGATGACACAGTGTTCAGAACCATATTAATAAGGTTACTCAAGAATCTTCTAAAAACTGCTGAGAAACTTGAAGAGACCTTCAAGGACCTAAATGAGAATACCAAAAAAATGGAAAAGGACCAGTCAGAAATTATGCATACACTGTCTGAAATAAAGAATATACAGAGTAGACCACCGCACCTGAAGAGTCAAACCAAAGATCTGGAATATGAGGAAGAAAAAAACACCCAACCAGAGAGGTGGAAAGAAAGAAGAATTCAAAAGTGTGAGGATAGCATAAGGAGCCTCCGGGATGGCTTTAAGCATACCAATATCTGAATTTTTGGGGTGCCAGAAGAGAGAGAGCAAGATACTG
The DNA here is from genome assembly GCF_027574615.1 of Eptesicus fuscus. NCBI lineage: Eukaryota > Metazoa > Chordata > Mammalia > Chiroptera > Vespertilionidae > Eptesicus > Eptesicus fuscus. The sequence goes on from NC_072473.1 coordinate 98,221,911, forward strand.
AAAACCTATTTGAAGAAATAATGACTGAAAACTTCCCCCACCTGGTGAAAGAAATAGACTTACAGGTTCAGGAAGCGCACAGAACCCCAAACAAGAGGAATCCAAAGAGGACCACACCAACACACATCATAATTAAAATGCCAAGGGCAAAGACAAAGAGAGAATCTTACAAGCAACAAGAGAAAAACAGTTAGTTACCTACAAGGGAGCACCCATACGACTGTCAGCTGATTTCTCAACAGAAACTATGCAGGCCAGACGGGAATGGCAAGAAATATTCAAAGTGATGAACAACAAGAACCTACAACCAAGACTACTCTACCCAGCAAAGTTATCATTCAGAATTGAAGGGCAGATAAAGAGCTTCACAGATAAGAAAAAGCTAAAGGAGTTCATCACCACCAAAACAGTATTATATGAAATGCTGAAAGGTATTCTTTAAAAAGAGGAAAAAGAAGAAAAAAGTAAAGATGAAAATTATGAACAACAAATACATATCTATCAACAAGTGATTCTAAAAATCAAGTGAATTAAAAATCTGAGGAACAGAATAAACTGGTGAACATAATAGAATCAGAGGCATAGAATGGGAGTGGATTGATAATTCTCAGGGGGAAAGGGGTGTCTGTGTGGGGGGTATGGGAAGAGACTGGACAAAAATCATACACCTATGGATAAGGACACCTGGGGGGAGGGAACCGGATGATGAGGAGATATGGAGGAAAAAATGGAGAAACAATTGTAAAAATTTGAACAATAAATATTTATTTTAAAAAAGTTAAGGAGACAAAAAGGGAAAGCCTTGTAGGCCATATTATGATTTTCCCCCTTTATATTAAGTGGAATGGAAGCTTCCTGCTTAATTTGAGAAGAATATTTGTGTAAAATGATCAAATTTATATTGAAACAGATCAATCTGGCTAAAGTATGGAGAAAGAATATTAGTGCTTGAGTGGAGAAGCACCAATAACAGCTAACAAGTATTAAACACTTACTGAGTGATTTACATATATTAACTAATTTAACACCCTGTGAATAGATTCTGTTCTTATCTTTATTCAACAGATAAAGTCACACCAGTAATAAGTAGCAAAGCCAGGATTTGAACCCATGTATATGGTCTTCAGAATCCATGAATCTAAGAGTACTGGGCAGGACTGGCTTACACTCCTTCACACTTAACATGAGGGAAGCTAAGGAACTTCCCCCTTTGATAGATTTATCTCTTTTTTTTGGGGGGGGGGAGGTGTAGATTTGGGGAAGAAGGAATGGGTTACCACACTGGTATGTCCAAGAGAGGAGGACATTGGTATGATGACTATAATTTGTTTCTTCCCCATGTTGCCTCAACTTTCTTTTTTTCTACCTAACCCAGTGTTTGTAAGACCAGGGCTATAACTACAAGTGCTGGAAACAGGAATGGTTTTTAAACAAGAAACTGCAACTATATTTTTATACACTTAAGTCAGAATTCCTAAGGCCCTGATAGAACAAGTTGTAACTTCACTTTGGCCAGGTTCGAGTTGATAGTGGTCAAGCCCATTAGTTCTGTACCTATGTAACCCTTCCCTATATGACTAGGACTGGACTGAGGGAAAGTAATAACTAGAGTAGTATTGCTATCTGCAATCTAAACCAGCACAGTGGCTGAACCTAATGTTCCTTTCAGAAGTGGAAAATTTTAGGTATAAATGAAGAAAAGAAGTATAGTAGCTGAGGGTAAAAAGTAAATAAATAAATAAATGGGTTATGTAATGAGGGAAATCCAATATTACATGAACACCTTGAAAGAATCTCAGAGCAAGACATGATATTGTCTCTCAGTTCAGTTGCACCAACTTGCACCCTGAAAGAGTTTTATTGCTAAGCCCACTCTTGCTTTTGAACCCTGACAACATTGAATGGAAGTCTATAAACCTAAGTGACCTCTCCCTGAGACACATTTTCACATGATACGATGATAGTCTGCAATAATTAGTAATGACTGAATGGGACTTTGGTAATGTGCCATTGTCTTTTAATTATGATCCTTTTGTGCTAAAGGACCATGGTTAAAAAACAGGGGGTGGCCTGTGGTATAATAAGAAATATATTTGGTTTTTGTCCCTGGTTTCTGGCACAGGTCATCTAAAACTCTTAGAATTTCTTGCCCTAACCGGTTTGGCTCAGTGGATAGAGTGTCAGTCTGAGGACTGAAAGGTCCCAGGTTCGATTCTGGTCAAGGGCATGTACCTGGGTTGTGGGCACATCCCCAGTGTGCAGGAGGCAGCTGATCGATGTTTCTAACTCTCTATCCCTCTCCCTTCCTCTTTATAAAAAATCAATAAAATATATTTAAAAAAAATAAAAAATATAACTCTTGGAATTTCCATGCACTGGCCAGTTTTACTCAGTGGTTAGAGGTCCAATTACTGATCAAAGGCACATACCTCAGTTGCAGGTTCAATCCCCAGCCCAAAGTCAGGATGTGAGTGGGAGGCAACCAATCAATGTGTGTCTCTCACATTGATATCGCTTGTGCTCTCTCTCCCCTCCCCTCCCCTCCCCTCCCCTCTCCCTTCCACTCTCTAAAATTCAATAAAAAACATATTCTCACTCCTTGGGTGAGGATTTAAAAAATCCTATATAATAAAGAGGTAATATGCAAATGCTCATTACACCGTGACGTGTAACAACTGATCACCAGGAGGGTGGGGCAGTGAGATACAAGTGGAGTAGAGCTATAGGAGGGCAGGGCAGCAAGCTAGGAGTGGGGGAGAGCTACAGGAGGGCAGGCAGTGAGCTATGAGTGGAGGAGAGCTACAGTGGCGGTGGGCGGAGTGGCCAGCTAAGGCAAGCGGCAGCGAGCTACTCATGCACAGATTCGTGTGCAGGGCCACTAGTAATAAAATAAAACTCTTGAAATGTCCTGAATGACAAAAGTGTCCTTTGTTATTCATAACAGGCCCCTTCCATCACATCTAAAATAATGCTGAGGAGGTAACTCTGGGTGGGGCCTCTCAATAGCCTCAGAATGGGACTGGTCATCAGAGAGATCACATTATTAAATTGTTGTAAGTTTCAGTTTCATCCACTAACCTTTTGGAAAGTGAGGAGAGAGGTCTGGGATTGAACTATAAAAATACTTAATGAGATTTAGAGAACTTCCCAGGTTGGTGAACACATTGAACTGTTCGGATGTAGCACCCTGAGACCAACACCTGCCTCTCCAGCTGTGGACACTGCCAGTGACAGGGCCTTCTCACCAGATGCTTGCTCTGCTCCCTCCTATCACATAAGCTCCCCCTCTCTGTGTAATCTGTGTGTGACTCTATTAACTTATTGGGGAGATCTCCCCTAATGAACCTGGCATTGTGGAAAAACATAAACATTTGTGAGTGACTCTTTTTTGGGATTCTCTCTTGTTCATGACATATATAGTTTTTTAATGTCTACAATTTTATTTATTTTTGTGTTTATTCTTTCTGTTTTTCTTCTTCTTCCTCTTTTATGTCTTCTTTTGAATTACCTGAGTGATTTTTATTTATTTTTTTTAGTATTCCATTTAATTATGTGACCTAGCTTTAATTATATCTCTTTGTCTTGAAGAATGATGTCAAATATAATTTGGTATCTTCTATATACACTCATTATTATTTTTTAATATGTATATCAACATACATTTGTCCCTTTTTAGTTGACAACTTTGTTCCTTTTTTTGTGGTTATCTTGATTAACTTATTCCTAGGATTGTTAAATTGGGGCCACATATGAGATATGAATGCTACATTGAGGAGTTTAGATTCATTATTGATATCCAATAAAATATTGAGATGCTACTTTCAATGTAAATGTAAAACTTTGGAGAGTTAGGATAGAATAAAATGGGTGGGTGAATTACATAGATTTAATGTCACTGTTACAGTGTTTTAATTCTTATCCAATGTTTCAATTTCCCATTCCAATTCTCTATCAAACTATTACTTGAGGAGGATATCTCTATGCCAATTGTTGGACATTATGGGCTGTAATGTGTCTCTCATTCTGAGGAAATGTGAGTTGGCAGTCCAAATTGGTACAGTATCTCCTGTTCTATTTCTTTTATAGTACTCTGAGCATTTGCATCTACCACCAGATAATCAAAGCCCAGTCCAGAGTCAGTATCTATTCCTGTCAAAACCCATTTGTAATCCTCTAGGTCTAAATAATTAATGGGTCAAAGATGAAATTACAAAGTAAATTAGAAAATACCTTGTACAAAATGATAATGAAAACAATGTATTAAAGGCTGTGGAACATAGATTAAACAGTACTTAAAGGGCAAATTATAGTTTTAAATGCTAATATTTGAAAAATATTAATTTATTGAAAAATAAATGAAACCAATGCCCTATGGTTCAACTTTAATATGATTAGTAAACCAAGTAAAGTAAACCTAAAATTAGTGGAAGGAAGGAAATAATATAAGAGCAGACAACAATAAAATTTAAAACATAAATAATAGATAAAATTGGCATAGCTAAAAGCTGGTTATTTAAAAAGATTAACAAAATTGACAAACCTTTGCTAGACTAACCAAGGATAATATGACAAAATATGAACAATTTTGATAATTGTGACAAAATAGACACTTTTTTAAAACACAATTAACTAAAATTAACACCTCATTTTGTATGGTTGTTCTCTTTAAATAAACTGAACTGATCAAAAACCTTCCCCAAAAGTAAACTGCTATCAAACATTCAAAGTTTAAGGAATAAATAATGCCAGCCCTAAACCTTTTCAGAAAATAGAAGAGGAAGGACTTCTCAACTCTTTAATGAGCTAACATAAGCCTAATACCAAACCTTATAAAGACATTTCAAAAAAATAACATTTTTAACCAATATCACTCCTAAATATAGACCAAAAAATCTCTAACAAAATATTATCAAATAGATAATATATAGAAAGGATAATGAATCATGAACAAGTAAGGTTTAATCATAAGAATTCAAGGTTGGTTTAACATATAAAAACTAATCACTGTAATTAATAAAATTCAGAGACTGAAACTCATTATCATTTCATTAAGTGCATATAAAATATTTTACAAAATTTAAAACCTCTTCATGGTAAAATATCTCATCAAAATAGGAAAAGTAGGTACCTTCTTCAAATTGATGAAGGTCATCTATGAAAAACTTACAGAAAATATATTTATTGGTGAAAAACAGTCTTGTATTATCTTTTACAATGTGATAAAATTATAGAGAATACATATAAGTGTTCATAAATCAAAATTTTCAAACGAGTCTGATGTATCCAAAGTTTCACCTTCATTAGGAATATTATGTGAACTTGGATCCAGATATAATTCTACATTTACTTACCAAGTACCAAAAATGAATCACAGAAATTTTTATTACTACAATTTTATGATGATTAATTGTTAGCTTGATACCAATTTTCATTTTCTTTTTGTTTGATCATAAATCTGTCTTTTGAGTTTTATAGCCCTATATTACAGACAAATGACAGACTTACATCATCAAATAATCTCCAAGTGTGTCCCCTAGGAAGTCACTCACAGATATATAAGGCTACAAACACAAGCAGATAATTTTAAATGGTCGGTCATTAGTGACCTTCTCTGAGGAGGAGTTATAAGTGCTCATTTATAGAGTCATAGACACACATGAATATGAAATAACTATAAGTATAAATATATGCATGTGAACAACTTATGCAGGTGAAATCAGACAGAAGAAGGAAGCTCTACAAATAAATAGAACCCAGAAAGATTGTATAATTCCTCATTCTAATCCTTTTTTTAAAAAAGAATTGTTTGAGTTGTCTTGTACCCATGTTGTGGGGAAGTGGGTTTATGATATCTAAATCCAGCCTACCACCAGGAATGCTCAGGACCTACTCAAGAAGGCAAATAATCCCTTCCACCAATATTTACAGGGTAAAACAAGATTATTGTTAGAGTAATAAATTTGACAGTAAAATAGTAGTCAAGTTTTCAGGCAAATTTAAATTGGCCAGTTGAAACAAGTGAATATTCTAGAAAAAATAATTGTACTGGACAAAAAGGTGTTCCTAAAGTGTCAACTAAAATTTTTATTGGTACTTCATCTCACGATAAAATTGTGCACCATGTAATGAACCTAAAACAGTAATATTATAGTACAAAAAATTAAAATTTAAAAGCCATCAAGACTACATTATAAAATTTTCAAAAGCCTCCTACCATTTAAATCAAAAAAGGAGGGGATAGTAGAGGAATATCATGTAAGGAAAAAAATCCTGTAAGTAAATTACATCTAGAAAATTAATACTTTAGAAAATTAATTGTAAGGCTAAAAGCAAGACACCCATGAAAAACACACAAGGTGATAAAACAAGCCAGAGGAAAATCATTTGGGCAAAAATTGAAAAAGGATCCCCAGTCAAATTTATAGAAAATATTCCTTTATTAACTTTTGGTCGAGAATATGTTTGTATATTTTCAGAAAACAACTCCGAGACCATGTGGATTCTAGCAAGAGAAGAATTGACAGGACTACTCCAGCCATGAAGACAGAAGAGAAGCAGTCCAGAGACAGAAGATGCTGATGTGGCCTTCCCATACTAGCAGTTAGCAGCTGTGCATCACTGCAGATTGCCCAGGACCAAACCAGACAGAGTCGGAACTGCATTACCACCATTTGTCCACCATCCAGAACTGAAATGTCAGTGCTGACATGTACACATAAGGAACTGTTGGACATTGAAATTGGGTCTCAAAAGAACTGTTGGCCCAGAAAGAAACTCACTACAGACCGATTCATTTGCCTGTCACCATAACCATTATTGCTTGTCTCATTTTCGGTTCTTATAAGTGTATTTCTAATAGCACATGATCTCACTCATCTAGGGGAAATAATGAACAACATAGACTGATGAACAAGAACAGACCTAGAAACAAGGAGGCATGGATCAGACTGTCGGGCCTCGGGGGGAGGGTAGGGAAGGGTGGGGATAAAGGGACAGATCAACCAAAGGACTTGTGTGCAGACATATGAGCCCAACCAGCGGTTAAGGACAACAGGGGGGTGGGGGCATGTGTGGGGAGAGGGGTGGGATGGAAATGGAGGACAAATATGTGATACCTTAATCAATAAAGAAATTTAAAAAAAATTTAAAATAAAATAAAATAAAATAAAGGTGTTAAGAGAAACCAAGATGGCGGCATAGGTAAACACCTAAACTGCAGCCTCGCACAACAATTTCAAAAATACAACTAAAAGACAAAACTGACATCATCCAGAACTACTGGAAAGCTGGCTGACTGGAATCCTACAACTAGAAGGAAAGAGAAAACCATAAGGAAAATCAGAGGAGCTGTCAAGACTGAGGTACAGAGACAATGGGCGTGCGTGTGCGGAGAGGACGGAGCTGGAGAGGATGGGCGGCTGAGTGCCTGGCTGGCGTTCTCTAGCAGGAAGGAGATAAAAGCTCCAGACTGTGCTGAACCCCAGCTCCGACTGCACTGAACTCCAGTACCGGGCGAGATCCTGGGGACCCAGGCTCATACTGGGGGAATCTGGACTGTAAGGCGGAAACTCAGGGGAGCGGCAGAAGGCAGAGCTCTGGAGGCGCGCATTCGGACGGACTGTTGAGTGTGCCACAGGGCTCTAGCGGGAAGGAGTCAAAAGCTCCAGACTGCACTAAATCCCAGTTCTGACTGCACTGAACCCCAGTTCTGGGCGAGAATCTGGGATTCCAGATTCACTGGGGGAGAGACTAGACTGTTTGGCAGTGGGCAAACTCGAGGGCACCTTTCTCTCAGAGGTGCTTGCAGTGAGTACTGAGGGACAGAGACCCAGGAACCTCATAGGGCAGGGCCGACAGGAAACCAAGGCTGGAGGATCGACCCTGAAACTCCGCCCCATCCAAGCTGAGCACAGAGACTTTTACAATTTTGCAAGTCTAGTCGAATAAGGCTGTGTCCCAGCGTAGATACAGCTGACCCTCACAGCCAATTGGCCTAGAGGTCAACTCCTCCCACTGATACCAACAACAATCAAGACTTAACTACAACAAGGCTGTACACACAGTCCACAAAGGGGTTCACTAAGAGTGTCCACCTCAGGTAACTGGGGAGGCCAAGCCACTGGCCCAAATAAGACAACTAGCACACAAAGCTACCCTACCAACTCAGGGAAGCAGTGAAAATGGGGAGACAAAGAAACCGATCACAAACCAAAGAAATGGAGGAAAACAAATGACTAGACATAGAGTTCAAAACCACAGTTATAAGGTTTTTCAAGAATTTCCTAGAAAAGGCCGATAAATTTAGCGAGACCCTCGAGGATATGCAAGAGACCCTCGAGGATATGGTAAAGGACCAACTAGAAATTAAACATACACTGACTGAAATAAAAAGTATTATACAGACACCCAACAACAAACTAGAGGAACACAAGAATCAAGTCAAAGATTTGAAATACAAAGAAGCAAAAATCACTCAACTGGAAAAGCTAAAAGAAAATAGAATCCAAAAATTTGAAGATAGTGTAAGAAGCCTCTGGGACAACTTCAAGCGTACCAACATCAGAATTATGGGGGTGCCAGAAGAAGAGAGAGAGCAAGATATTGAAAACCTATTTGAAGAAATAATGACTGAAAACTTCCCCCACCTGGTGAAAGAAATAGACTTACAAGTCCAGGAAGCGCACAGAACCCCAAACAAGAGGAATCCAAAGAGGACCACACCAACACACATCGTAATTAAAATGCCAAGAGCAAAAGACAAAGAGAAAATATTAAAAGCAGCAAGAGAAAAAAAGTTAATTACCTACAAGGGAGCACCCATACAATTGTAAGCTGATTTCTCAACAGAAACTATGCAGGCCAGACAGGAGTGGCAAGAAATAGTCAAAGTGATGAATAGCAAGAACCTACAACCAAGATGACTCTACCCAGCCAAGCTGACATTCAGAATTGAAGGGCAGCTAAAGAGCTTCACAGATAAGAAAAAGCTAAAGGAGTTCATCAACACCAAACCAGTATTATATGAAATGCTGAAAGGTATTCTCTAAGAAGAGGAAGAAGAAGAAAAAGGTAAAGATAAAAATTATGAACAACAAATACATATCTATCAACAAGTGAATCTAAAAACCAAGTGAATTAAAATATGATGTACAGAATAAACTGGTGAATATAATAGAATCAGGGGCATAGAAAGGGAGTGGACTAACAACTCTCAGGGGTAAAGGGGTGTGAGGGGTGCGGGAAGAGACTGGACAAAAATCGTACACCTATGGATGAGGACAGTGGGGGGGAGGTAAGGGAAGAGGGTGGGATAGGAACCAGGTGGAGGGGAGCTATGGGGGTGAAAAAAGAGGAACAACTGTAATAATCCGAACAATAAGATTTATTTAAAAAAATAAAAAAAATAAAGGTGTTTACCATTTTTCGGACAAAAGAGTTAAAGAATACGGAATAACACTAATTTCTCTCCTTTTTATACTGTGGTTTTGTAGCCACCAACCCACTGCATTTCTTAAAAGAAACACTTCCAGTTACCTGCAAGTCCACTACTTTACCTCACCTTTTGACATTTTATGGACTTTGAGATATAAACAGTAGCTGGGATACCATATTCAAGCCTTCAATCTTTAAACTGAAAGAAGGTTGACCACAGAGGTCTTTCAGTCCTCATCTGTAGACCAGCTCTGTCACCTAAAACAGATCTTTCACACTTCTTGGAAGACAATCACCAGGTCCTATCAGTTTCTAACTGGCAGATGGTAATAACATATACAAGTAGAGTCCTATTCTTAAAATATAAAGATTCCTTAAAGGCTTCATATCTCTGGAAGAGGAAGGTTAGGAAGGATTATAACATCCTAAACATGCTCCTGTTATGACATTCATTGATTGAGTGTTGCTCTCTGCTCCATTGGTTCCTTGGGCAGTGATCACATCTAAGTAAAACTGCCCAAAACTGGAAAGCATGTAATTCAATTATTTAAAACATTATTCTCATACAAATATGTAGTGAGCATGTGTAAATTTTTATTCAGTTCATTATTGAAGGAACCAGAAAAGTAACAGAATTAGCTCCAAAAGAATTTGAGAAACATGAACTTACAGGATTCTTTGGGACAGAGATGTTGGAATACATTTGCTGGGTTACATATAAAACTGATTACTATCCTATCCTATATAATAAAGTGGGAATATGCAAATTGACCATCACTCCACCACAAAGATGCCGGCACCCACAGCAGAGGCGGGGGGGGGGGTGTTTCCGTAACACAAGATGGCTGCACCCACAGCGGAGGCCGAGTTCCCGTAACGAGCCTTAATGAGCAATCAGCAGGGACCTGAGGCTGAGCCCCCCTGCCCCCGCCCCCGTGAGGCTTGACAGGGGACCTCAGGCTGCACCACACACCCTGGCACCAGGCCAGGGAAGCTCAGGCTGTGCCCCCCACCCAGCAGGGCTTGACTGGGGACCTCAGGCCATGCCCCCCACCCTGGTGCCAGGCTGGGGGACCTCAGGCCATGCCCCCTGCCCGGCAGGGCTTGTCAGGCAACTTCAGGCCATGCCCCCCACCCAGTGGGGCTTGACAGGGGACCTCAAGGTGCACCCCTGCCCCAGTGCTGAGCTGGAGGACCTTAGGCTGCTCCCCTCATCCCAGGATGAGGGACCTCAGGCCATGCCCCCCACCCAGCGGGGCTTGATGGGGGATCTGAGGCTGCAACCCCTCCCATTGGGGCTTGACAGGGGACCTGAGGTTGCGCCTCCCACCCAGCGGGAATTGACGGGGGACCTCAAGGCACCCCCCCACCTGGTGGGGCTTGATAGGGGATCTCAGGCCATGTCCCCCACCCGGCGGGGCTTGACAAGGGACCTCAAGCTGCACCCCCCACCCCATCCCAGGCTGGGGGACCTCAGGCCATGCCCCCCACCCTGGTGCTGAGCCAGGGATCTGAGGATGCACCCCCCAGCCAGCAGGGCTTGACAAGTGTGGGACTGGTTGGGTCTGGGTCTAGCCCAATGCGGGGGGTCAACTGGGTCTGGGCCTCATGCGATTTTGAGGTGCACGTGGGTGGGCGAGGAGTTTATTCTGGGTCCCGTGGTGCACCCCAGACTCTGACAGGAGGAATATTTTCATATACATTTTATTAATTTTCTTTCATCTCTGATACTTCTATTATAGAGAAAGGGCAAATAGCAATATTAAAATATTTCCTCTAATTAATCCCCTTTTAATGTGCACCAATTTTGTGCACCAGGCCACTAGTTAGGGAATAAAAGCATAACCTCTGGTATTATAGTCTCCATCAGACAGAAAAAACCATCAATATTCTACAGTTTAAGGTACTGTAGAATATATTGGCCCTGATGATCAGATAAAGGTACATTTCCTGAAAGTCAGGACTTTCAATGGGGTCAATAGAAAATGCTCAAACATGGTTTTAAAGGGTCATATAATGATATTTTTTGCTTTGTTTTTTAAGTTTTTGGATTTCCCCCCCTGAAATCTCAAAATAAGTTATTTCTATAGAATGGTATGGGAAGGATATAGGCAGTTTTCAAATGCATTGTAACACAATATCCCCAAGTTGAAAACATTGAATTATGAGTAGTGTTGAAATATTTACTGTTACTATTTGATAGGATTTACAGGTATACTTCTAATTACATCACACTCATCTGCATTCTAATATTCATTCTTGTGTGGAAGAGAGTACTTGAATCAAAATCTCTGAGAGGAAAAGTATGTTTTGATAGTTTTTAATAGATCCCTAAGTGATTAAAATGTGTAGTCAGGATTATGAACTGCTATAGAATGAAACACTACACATTATGGCATAATGGTGGACTCTGACTCCACTCACACTGAAGCAAGACTGATTGTAGATATGTCCCACCCAATACACAGTGTTCCTAGGTAGCTTATCTATTGCCTCATTCTTAAATATGAACTTGCAATCAAAGTATTTGAGGAAACCCTTCAAATTTTCAGATAAAGACAAAAATAAATGAACAGAAGGGAAATTACCCAGATAATGGAAAATTTCAGGCAGAGAAATTCTAAAATAATTGAATTGGACACTCAGTATACTAGGTAACACTTTAAGAAAAACAACAAAAAACTACAGGAATCTTTACCTCCTGTGTCCCACCATACAAAATTTTTCTGTATGTGAAATTAATAAATTTATGGCTAATGTTGCTAAGCTGATTATGGCCAAAGGAAAACACATCACTAGGCTGTTTTAAAAACACGAGCACCAAATTCATGTAGGTCCTTAATATGCCTGGCAGCATACTCTATTTCTCTCAGTATCAAGTCCCCAATGCCTCTTCCCTCATCTTCACTCTCATCTAATAACCTTGCTGCCTTTTTCACTGAGAAGATTTAAAGAATCAGAAATAAGTTTCCTCAGATACCTACTACCACATCTCCTCACCTCTCAGCATGTGTACATATCCTTGTGCTCTACCTTATTGCTTGATGAATTTTTCAAGTTCCTGTCCAGTGGAGTATTCACCCAATTCCTGTTTACCAAATCAAGGACATATCTCAAGGAAGCAATTCTCTTTTCTCTCTCTCATTCATTTTCATTTGCTAGGGAAGAATTCTAATTCAGGAAACATGTTGTTATTTAATCATTAAGCACGTACACACACACACATACATACCTTGCCTTGACCCCACAGCCCCCTTAAGCTACTGCTTCAATTTTAAAGTAAAACTCTGAGAAAGTTGTCAACCCTTTCTCTCCACTGCTCCTCCCATTCTTCCTTGAATTTTCTTCACTCAAGCATTTGTTACCATCACTACATTGAAACACTTCTGTCAAGGTTAATAGCTGGCACCACATTGATAAATTGAATGGTCAATTCTCTGTTTTCATTTTATTTGACCAATCAGAAGATTTGACACAATTATCCCTTTCTCCATGAATCACTTTTTCACCTTGTATCAGGAATACATCCTCCTACCTCATTATGCACTTCTTATTCTTCACTAATTTCTCCACATCTATCTTACTATAATGCTTGACAGCCTCTAGACTCAGTCATTGGTCCTCTTCTCTTCTCCATTTACCCTCACTTCTTTGATGGTTTAATATAGTTTTACATATCATCTAAAAGTTCCAAATTTTTTTGTACCATAGAAATGACTAAAATTTATATCTTCAGTCTGATCTCTCTGCAGAATTCCAAGCACTCATTTCACATAATTCACTTGACTTCTCTACTGCATTTCTTTTTTTTAAGCAATAATGAAAACTCAAGTTTAATACTTCTAATATATTGAACAACTTTTGGGTGACCACTTATCCTAGTTTCAGCACTGACACGCGTAGCCATTTCTGATGACACGTGGCTGCTAAGGCGGCTGCATGCCAAGGATGAAACATTTGCTGCTCCTGAGGATGAAACATTTGCGACTAGAGTCTTGGAGTTAGAGTCTATTAGACACTCTGTGCTGGAGGTCTGTAGGCCAAAACAACAGAAGTCCGTCACAGAGCATCTAGTTCTGGGACTTCCAGTTAAGCCGGGATCTTTGCCCTTACTTCTGCTGGCAGAGCAGGGAGCAGCAGAACGCAGCGAGGGACGCATCTCTGGGGGCCCTGCCATTACCAGTAACCAAATAACAGTTAACCACAGCAACCATTATCTACTGTTCTGGGGTGTCATGGATTTCTAGTCCATCATTACTGAGATAAGTGAGGGGCAGGCTGGGAGAGGCGAGGGTTTGTGGCGTGCTATGGGTGCCGTTTCCCGCCATTAGAAATAGTGGTAGCCATTTTAATTCACATAAGGAACACCATCTTGCTCCACAGTGCAGACTCCATTTCACCACTATTACTGTTGTGCATCCTTATTAACCCCTATTTCTGCTTATTAAACCTGCCCTTTCCTAAAAGACAGTTATATGCACCATTTTGTGGTTAGTTAGGCTAGTTAACCCCTAATTGCCTGCAGGCCTAATAAACTATCTATACTTCTGTCTTCTGTCTCTGCCCCCCTAAGAAGAACCAAAAAAAAAAAAAAAAACTAAGGTTAAGTAAAGGAAGTGGTAGTAGCAGTGGCCGACCCTTTCAAGAGACATGGAGCGAGATGTATGACTTATAGAAAAAAATGGCAGATCATTTTGCGTTCTATGTACTGAAAAGGTAGTAAGCAGAACATGGAATATAAATAGACATTTTGAAACTAATCATTCCCAGCTCTTGGAATAAAGTGAGGATGAAAGGAAGGAATACATTTCCAGGCAGCTACACCTTTATAAGAGCCAATCTAATTCCATCCTTAAATTTATGAAAGGCTCTACAAATTTAACATCTGCAAGTTTGAGCATTGCTCACTCTATAGCTCAGCATGGAAAAGCGCTCAGTGAGGGAGAATTTATTAAAGAAACTCTCCTAAGATGTGTACCAGTTCTATTTCACGATATGCAGAATAAAGATGCAATTATTAAGAGAATATCTGAGTTAGCACTCAGTAGAAATATCATAAAAGACCAAATAATGAGACTGAACACAAACGTACAACATCAATTAAAGAGAGACATAAGGAAGTGTAAATATTTTTCAATCTCTCTTGATGAAACTACTGATGTCACATCACATGCTCAGTTGGCCATTATTGGTCGATATTCTGATGGTCTCACAATGAGAGAAGAGTTGATAAAGTTAGTATCAGTGTCAACAAGTAAATCAGGAAGCGAAATATGTAAGGTTGTTATACAAACATTTCTTGACCTAAGCATTGATATCTCTAAAGTTGTGTCAGTGACAACAGATGGAGCACCAAATATGGTGGGGAAAAAGTCGGATTTGTCAAATTGTTTACAGAAGCTATTGGACATCCGATTGTGCCTTTTCATTGTATTATCCATCAGGAGGCTTTATGTGCCAAGGCAGGATTCACCGACTTAAACGACTTAATGTCAGTTGTTACAAAAATAGTTAATTTAATAGCTGCTCACTCCCTTCACAAGCGAGAATTTTCGGCACTTTTACTGGAGGTTGATTCCACCTACAATGGACTGCTGATGTACAATAATGTAAGATGGCTGAGCCGAGGCAAAGTTCTTTTTTTTTTTTTTTAATATATTTTATTGACTTTATACAGAGAGGGAAGGAGAGGGATAGAGTTAGA
Organism: Eptesicus fuscus; assembly: GCF_027574615.1. NCBI lineage: Eukaryota > Metazoa > Chordata > Mammalia > Chiroptera > Vespertilionidae > Eptesicus > Eptesicus fuscus. The sequence goes on from NC_072473.1 coordinate 98,237,047, forward strand.
AACATCCATGTGAGAGAAACATCGATCTGCTGCCTCCTGCACACCTCCTACTGGGGATGTGCCCGCAACCAAGGTACATGCCCTTGACCGGAATCGAACCTGGGACCCTTCAGTCCGCAGGCCGACGCTCTATCCACTGAGCCAAACCGGTCGGGGCCGAGGCAAAGTTCTTGAGTGCTTTGTGGAGTGCTTTGAAGAAATTAAGGTATTTCTTGATGATAAGGATCTGGAAAACTTTCCTCAGCTTAATGATGATAAGTGGGTCAACACCCTGATATTTTTTTTCAGATCTCTCTGTTCATATTAGCGAACTGAGCTTAAAGTTACAAGGTTTTGGCGAAAGTATTGACATTATGTTTGGATACATAAAAGCTTTTGAAAGTAAAGTTAAAATTTTCAAGCGAGATGTAGAAACTAAAACTTATAAGTATTTTCCTTGAGTAACAAAGTATTTTGAGAAGGCCAGTGCAGCTGTACAAAATGAAATGGAACTCTTGCATATGAAGTACCAGCATATTTTAGACTCGTTACTTGACCAGTTTAGTGATAGATTTAGTCAATTTAGAAGTCTAGAACAGACCATGAAAATAATTAAGTATCCTGATGTAGTAGTCTACAGTAGTTTGGAATTAAATGGTTTCCAATGGATACAAATTGATGATTTGGAGATGCAACTTGCAGAATTTCAAGACAGTATCTGGGCTCAGGTGTTTGTCGACTTGAGGCCAAAGCTTGAGAATCTGGAAAGGTGCCGCTTGGAGAATCAAGAGGAGTGCCACTACGAACAGGAAATTTGGAGTGCCTGGAACCGACTACCAGACACTTTTGGCACCCTGAAAAATATAGCAATGGCTTTACTCACAATTTTTCCCTCTACATACTTTTGTGAGGCCTTATTCTCAGCGTTAAATAATATCAAAACCAACAAAAGAAACAGATTGACAGATGAAGTTAGTAGCTCTTGCTTGGGCCTGAAGTGTACAAAATACCAACCTTCAATTGGAGATTTAGCCAATGAAATTCAGCAACAAAAAAGTCACTAATAGGCAGGTTAGTTAAAGAATTCCCCCTCCCCCTCACTTATCTTAGTTCACGGCACCCCACACAAGCTAAATAATATCAAGACCAACAAAAGAAACCGACTGATGGATGAACAAAGAAGTCATTAAGCAGGTAAGTTAAATATTTAGTTTTTGGTTTATTAAATACAATTATATATAACAATTATACATTTATGTTATTTAAACTATAAATATCACAAAATAATGTTTTTTCCTCAAAGTGACACACTACCGGAGTTATGCTCAGTTTTTTGGCGAAGTTTGACACACCAAGCTCAAAAGGTTGCCCATCACTGTCCTAGGTTATGATTATTGGCTGTTTTTAGTGCTCCTTTCACTAACAAAAATGTTTCTGTTTGGATGAAAAATATGTGGTTACTCAAAGGAACATATTTCTGTGTTTAAGTCTACTAAATTGATTTTCTACACTTAAGTTAATGAAGCTAATCATAACTTTCCCTTTTTTCCACTCATAGAGAAAAACAAAATTTAATTTGTTTAATGACATTTAAGCCCATTTTTACAATCCTTATATATTTAAATGATTTTAATCCTTATATATTTAAATGATTTTAATTATTCTATTAAATATAAGGTTGTAATTTACTTTTCCATGGATTATTTCTTTTGATTCTGCAAGGATTTACAGTTTTCCATTGCTGTAAAAATAGTAACTAGCAAAATTGTTCTTCAATTGCTTTTGAGAAATTGGACTTTTTTTTAAAATATATATTTTATTTATTTTTTACAGAGAGGAAAAGAGAGGGATAGAGAGTTAGAAACATCGACGAGAGAGAAACATCGATCAGCTGCCTCCTGCACACCCCCCACTGGGGATGTGCCCACAACCAAGGTAAATGCCCTTGACCGGAATCGAACCCGGGACCCTTGAGTCCGCAGGCCGACGCTCTATCCACTGAGCCAAACCGGTTTCGGCGAGAAATTGGACTTTTAAAGAATTTTTCAGAAAATTATATTTAAGATTCATGACACTACCTGCTACTGAGTCTACAGATGTATTAGAATGAATGGTTCTTCATTTTATCCATCTTTATTGAAATATAATTGACATATAGCAATATGTAAGATTAACATGGACAATGTGATGATTTGATAACATGTCCATTACTTCACAAAATGGGTGGTCACCCCAAAGTTTTTCAATATATTAGAAGTATTAAACTTGAGGTTTCATTATTGTTTTTGTGGTGATGGTGGTGGTGAGATGATTTATCTGCTCTCTTAGCCATGTCTGGTGTGGCTCAGTTGGTTGGAATATTGTCCCATACATGGAAATGTGGTGGGTATGATTACTGGTTAGGACACATTTGGGAGGCAGCTGATCAATGTTTCTCTTTCACATTGATGCCTCTCTCTCTCTCTCTCTCTCTCTCTCTCTCTCTCTCTCTCATAAAAAATATCTACTCTTTTAGCAACTTTCAAGTATACGATAAAGTATTGTTAGCTATAATTACCCTGCTGTATGTTAGATCCCCAGAACTTATATCTCTTACAACTAGAAGTTTTTACCCTTTGACCAGCATTTAATTTCTCCCATTCTCCAGCCACTGCCAATCACCAGTCTCCACTCTATTTTCTATGAATTCAGCTTATTTAGACTCCACATATAAATTAGATCATGCAGTATTTTTTTTTATCTCTTGGCTTATTTTACATAGCAAAATAAATAGCCTCAAGTTTAATACATGTTGTCACAAATGGTGGGATTTATTTCTTTTTTTTAAGGCTGAATAATATTTTATATATTATTTTATAATAATATTTTATACACACACACACATATATATAGATAGATAGATAGATATATAGATAGATAGATAGATATATATATATATATATATCTACTTAACCATTCATGAAAACTCAGGTTTTTCCATGTTTTGTCTATTTTGAATAATGTTGCAATGAATATGGGAGTGTGTCATCTCTATATGTACATGGAAATATGTTCATAATGTATTTTTAGCTAAACAAAACAAAACAAAACAAAACAGTGGTACCCCTGGTCAGTATGACTCAGTTAGTTGTAGCATTGTTTCATGCACTAAAAGGTCATGGGTTTGATTCCCAATCAGGGCACATACCTAGGTTGCAGGATTCTAACCCCGTGTCAGGGTGTGTACAGGAGGCAATCAAGAGATGTTTCTCTATCACATTGATGTTTCTCTCTCTATCTTCCTTCCTCTCTACAATCAATTTTTAAAAAAATTTTAAACAGTGGTAGAACAACATGTGAATTATGAATTTGCCTTAACCCTTTGCACTCACTTGCTTTTTTCTCGATTCCTTTATTCTACTCAGGATTTAATTTTTTAAATACCCCAGATTTTACAAAGCGCAGCAGTAGAATAAAAAATTGGAGTTTCTTTTCATATAAACTTATTTACTTGGATTTTTTTATATATCAAATTATTGATACATTCAAAGAGTATAAAAAGAGCTGCTACCGATGCTAACCATGTCGAGTCACAATGGACATCCGAGTGCAAAAGGTTAAGTTGTACATGCATATTTTTCTTGTATATAATATTATGTTGCTTGTGGATTTGTTTTTATGATTGTGTGAGATAGCAGGGCTCTTTTGATGGATGTAATTTGGGATTAGATTGCATTTTGTGCCCTTGGTGATCAGCCCTTAGGACTATCATTTTTCTAGAAAGAGGACTTAACAAGTTTTATTTATTTGAAATTTATACCCCACATGCTTTGTGATAAAGAACTTGCAGAAGCTTATAATCAAAACATTTAAAGCAACTAAATAATTTGTTAAAAATAAAAAGCATAAAGAAGAAAGGACCAAATAATATAGGGGTAAGAGATATAAAGTTGCTCTTATTTTTACCCTTGATTATTCAATTTATCTCTATGCTTTATGAAAGCCAAGGCAAAATGGAAAATACATTTTAGTAATAGGAACAAAATTGCCTGGAGAGCTTGTCTATCCCAGTGGAATTGAGAGCTTCAACTGTAATAATGGAAGGAAAAATGCTTTACACAATGGAAAGTACCATGTAAATGTAAGGGACTAATTTGAGCCTGCAAATTTTTAACTCAGCTTTCTTTGGTAAACTACTAAATGGGCCTTTCTTTGGCTATGAATTACCATTTATGAACTTAATACAGTAGAAAAAAATACCTTTCTAGAGTCCCTTGGGCTCATTCTTTTAGCTACTTACCATACTGCCTTTGCAGACATGCTCTTTCAATCAGTAACTATATGTCCAATTATATCAGAAACTAATTAAATAAAAAGTTCTTGAAAAAGACATCAGTAATTTGCATAGCCATTTAAATGAATCTAATTTATGAATGAAGCTTGTCAAGTTTAAAATTTAGTGATTATCCTCCAATTATTGTTCTTGACACTTAAAATTCTTATACCATATAGTTAATATCACAATATTCTTGTGGCTTCATTTGTGGTTGGTATGCTTAGATAAGTTGGAATCACTTGAGACCATCAATTATAACATCCTATCTAATTAAAGAGGAAATATGCTAATTGACCCTCACACCATCGCAAAGATGGCGGTGCCCACAGCCAATAAGAAGGGAATATGATAATTGACTGCCCACCCTCAAAGATGGCGGTGCCCACAGCCAATAAGAAGGGAATATGCTAATTGACTATCCCACCCTCAAAGATGGCAGTGCCCACAGCCAATAAGGAGGGAATATGATTGTGGGGAACGGGCTGTAAGCTGACACGGTCCTTGCACCTGTAGGGGCTAGCAAGGCTGGCACCCTACCCGCACAGATTTCCCAGGCCTGTTTGGATGGCAACTAATCAGTATAACGAGAGCAGCCCCTGCCTACAGAGCTTTCCCAGGGTTTGTTTATATGACTGCTATCAGTAGGATAAAAGCTACTTTCATGGCCTACCAAGAAATATGTATCCAACTAGTGAGATTTATTATAACAAGAAACCTGTCCTTCAACTTATCCCTCTAGTAGTGATTTTAGAGAAACAAAGAATGTTTTCCTTGTGAGTGATTCCCTGCTTAGTGTCTTATGTATAAAAAGCACTGTATTACTAATAAAAGTTGCCAGAGCTTCTCGAGAGCTGTGGACCTCCCGAATCCCACTGTCCTGTCTTTCTTTCTCTTCTCAAATCCCACCTCCCTACCTCAGCCCGGTTCAATCGTCAGGCTGGACCTGACATATGATAATTGACTGCCACACCCTCAAAGATGGTGGTACCCACATCCAAAAGATGGCAGTGCCCAGTCCCCTCAGCCCCACCAGGGCAGCAGGCGCCGAGCAGCTGGGCCCCGCCCCCCCAGGCGGGCGCAGCCACTCCGTGCACCTGCCTCTGGAGTCTCCCAGTCCCTCAGCCCCCCAGATACCCAGGGCTGGCCTGAGGTGCAGGCAAGCCTCAGATGGCAGCTGCCCAGCTGCCCAGGGCTGGCCTGAGTTGCAGGAAAGTCTCAGATGGTGGCTTCCTAGCCACCCAGGGCCGCCTGAGGCTCAGGTAACCAGGCCTGTCCCAGGCTTGCACTGTTGGCAGTGGCAGCAGCAGAGGTGTGATGGGACGTTGCCTTCCCCTGATCACTGGGTCACCTCCTGCCCCTGAGGGCTCCTGGACTGTGAGAGGGGGCAGGCCAGGCTGAGGGACTCCCCCCTCCAGGGCATGAATTTTAATGCACCAGGCCTCTAGTCTATATATAAAAGCCTAATATGCAAATTATTCCTGCGGGAGTCCGACCGGGAGACTGATCACTTGCTATGACATGTGCTGACCACCAGGGGGCAGTGCAGAACGAAGGAAGGCCCTGGCCAGCAGCCAGCAGCTGGGGAAGGGATGCCCCAGCTGGCAGCCAGCAGCCAGAAGGAAGGCCCCGGCCGACAGCCAGAAGGCCCTGATTGGCCCTGATCACCAGCCAGGCCTAGGGACCCCTACCCATGCACAAATTTTGTGCACCGGGCCTGTAGTTTAATTAATAAAAGAGGCAAGACAGTTAGATCTTCACTTGATTATTAGTCATTTTCCTCTTTCAATATGAAGCTCCCAAGAGGTTCTGGAAGAATCATGTTAAGTAATTACTGAAGCAGTTAAGAGCTTTCCTTTAAACTGTGTACAGACTCATTAGAAAAGATTGCCTGATTAGAATAGTTTCTTGAGAAAGGCTGGCAGCTTAGACTCCTTTTTCTATGATTAACCAACTCTGCAGGACCTTGACCAAGGAAATTCATAATCTGTGACTCAGTTTTCTGCTATGTAAAGTTGAGACAATAATAGTACTTACCTTTAAAGTCCTTGTGAGGATTAAATGAGGCAATACTTATAATGGTCTTAAAATGGTGCCTGGCCACTTATATTCATTATATGTTAGCTAGTAGTGATAGTAAGTATCACATAGGTCAAAACACCATAGGCCAGGAATGCTCCAGAACCTTCACTGTCTCAGGACAGGTGGCTAGAAAATACTTTATAATCAACAGTTTCTACAAAAGAAGGTCACCAAAAAAACTTATTCTTAGGATTGTTTTGCAGAAAATGAAGAGGGAGGTGAGGGGAGAGGGAGGAAGAGAGAGAGAGAGAAAGGGAGGGATGGAAAAGAAAGAAAAAAGAGTTAGAGAGGTTTCCTAGGTTCAGCCAGAGGTGAAATAAAAATCATTTAATCCACAAGGAAGACATAGGATTAAAATTAGAGACAAAGATATAGGTTAAAAGCCAGGCAGAAGTAGAGTAGAATAGAGGCAAATATGAGAATTATAGGAATGTCCTCACTATTACCTAAGTGTTAATCTTTCCTCTATTATCACTTGGTACACCCAGAGCCAGGATGAGTTAGGTTGGCTTAAAAGTATAGGGAGAAGTCTATTTCTTCTGATGGATGTGTTCCACACATCTCTTTAATGAAAAAACAAAATGGTAACTCAGAGTGTGAGGAAGTTTAATGCAAAGAATGTTTATTTAAGGCTCAGGAAATCTTAGCATGCATATAGCCAAAGGAAAAGCAGCCACTGGCCAGAGACTGAAAATGCGAGAAAAAGGAGGGATTACAGATTGAGTAAATTTCTACAAGAGGCAGGAATGAAGATATTCCTGGTTAAAGATGGAGAGAGATTAGTCTTATTGGTAGAATGAAAGAGTAACTTCTCTTGCTTTGAGATAGTAGGGAAGAATATTAAAAATGAGTGAACATATAGAGAGGTTGTGAATTAAAGTGAGAAGATGAGAGTGCTTGCTGGATAGCTTCCATCTAAGTCAAGTAAGCAGCAGTGTCAGCTCCTTCTAGTGGCCTGGCAGGAGAGTGGAGAGATTTGGAACAACTGCTGTAGGGAATGTGATAGGAAGTAAACATGAGATAAGAAAAAGGGTGAGGGATTGCTGAGCATCAGGAAAAGTTTAGTTGAAATTAAATCACAAGTCTAGTTTGGATGTAGTCAAGCTTCCAATTGAATTAATGTATTTCTCCAACCCAATATTTTTCAGCTGTTTGCACTTATTTGCAGTTTTTCATCTGGCTTATATAGAAATAAAAGCTGAGTAAATCACTGTAGGAGATTAAACTCCCAAGCAGAGGATAAAGAAAAATTGAAAGTAAAAAGTGAGAATCCATAGGGGAAAAATGTTAAGAGAGGAATTAAAAATCTTAATGACTTTTTTTTTGGCTTTCACTGATTATTTTATATTGCACTACTTTGGAAATTTAATTAGACTACTTAAATAGAAGAATTGCAAAAGGAATTAATTAGTTTCTAAGATAGTTCACATGCTGATGTATAACTTTTCTTTTTAAAAGGCAAATGATTAAGATTGGCCATCTGGTTAAACTTATTTTTTATCAATTAAAGTAAGAGTTAGTAAATAGAATAATTGAGCCAGCCTTAACTACAAGTGGAGAATGATATATGAGTAAACAGCTGTGAACAGAATTTAAATGGTGGAATTATTTAAACTTAAATAAATTGAAAATATATCAAAGTGGTAGTGAACTCTTTCAACATTACATATAAGACAACAATATTGCCCGAATGTTTTATTGGTTCAGTACCCAGCTCTAGCAGGTGATACCAAGGTATTGTAAGAGCTGGAACCCAGTGTTATGAGTCCCCAATGTGTTTGAAACAGATCATAACCAACTGATATGTGGCCTAAGTTATTACCAATAAATGCAGTATATATTAAGAGAATGCCTTAAGTATTAATAATACCTAAGCGTTAACATACCTCTTTTATTTAATTACCTAATTTGTTCTTCACAATAATCCTTAGAGATAGTAATCTAGTTACCATTGATAAGTAATACCCTAACTCACATGTTAGTGGTATAAAACAATCATTTTATTATGCTTAAGGATTCCATGGGTCAAGAATTTGGATAGGACTTGACTTGGCATTCCTCATGCTTCATGGGACTTCAGTCTTCCATGGTTTGGATGTCCAAGATGTTGGCTATTGGATGAAATCTCAGCTGGGGGTCTGTCAAATTAGACAGACTACACATGACTTCTCCATATGGCTTGCCTTCTTCACAGTATGGTAGCTTCAGGGTAGTTAAAATTCTTACATGGCAGCTCAGGGATCAAGTTCAAGTAAACCAACAGAAAAGGTGGAAGCTGCATGACCTTTTATGACCTAACCTTGGGTATTACACAGCTTCCCTTCTGCTATACTCTGTTAAAGTAGTCACAAGCCTTCCCAGATTCAAGGGGAGAGAGATAGACCCTATCTTTAATGAGAAGAGTGTCTAAAGATTTGTCACTTTTTTTTTAATAGCCTCAGGTAGTTATCGCTACTTCCATACACAGATGAGAAAACTAATGCTCAAAAAGATTCAGGAACTTGCCTAGTATCATGCAGTAGTAAATGGCAAAGTCAAACTTGAAGCCAAGTCCTTTGATACTAAGTCTAGTACTCTTGCCATTATACTACTCTTTTTTCTAAACTATATTTTTATTGATTTCAGAGAGGAAGGGAGAGGGAGAAACATTAATGATTAGAGAGAATAATTGTTTGGCTGCCTCCTGCACGCCCCCTATTGGGGATCCAGCCCAGAACCCAGGCATGTGCCCTTGACCAGAATTGAACCCAGGACCCTTCAATCCGCAGGCTGACGTTCTATTCACTGAGCCAAACCAGCTAGGGCATCCATTATATTATTCTTTATTCCAAGAAGTCAGTGTTAGTAATAGCAATTAAAAAAAAACAACAACTTTCTGGGGTAAATGGGACTTTGAATGTGACCTTAATAGATTACAGAGATAATTCAAATAATAAGCGCCTAATATAAGTTAACACATTCCTTGTAAACCTACTCTTTTCACTGTATTTAGATGCCCAAGGCAGAAACTAGGGGTTCCTACCTCTTTTCTCTCTTTATTTCCCACATCATGTTAACACAAGTTTTGCTGATTTCAACCTCTGAAGAGTTATAAAATATGCCCTTGTCTCTCTATCTGTTCCCTAGTGTAGAGGCTATAATATCCATGGCCCATGGCTGAATCTGGCCTACCACCTGTTTTTCTATGTCCAAAAAGCTAAGGCTAGTTTTTACATTTTCAAATAGTTGAAAAATAAAAAGAAGACTACTTATAATTATATAAAATTCAAATTTTAGTGCCCATAAATAACATTTATTGGAACATAGTAATGCCCATTTAGTACAAGGGCAGAATTGAGTAGTTGCAAATGGAACTGTATGGCCTGAAATGCCTAAAATATATAATATGTGATCCTTTAACTACATAGTTTATCTTCCATATTCTAGACTACTATAGGAGTGTCCTAACTGTTTTCCCTAATTATGGTCTTATCCTCCTCTGGACCAATATCCACATGGAACCATAGTAATCTCTATATATAATAAAGTCATTCCCACCCATTGAAGACTCAATGCCTTGACATTGCCTAAAGAAAAAAGGATGAGATACATCAAATGATGTTAAATATTTTTCTATGTGTTTATTTAATGTCTGTATATTTTCTTTAGTGATGTATCTGTTCAAATGTTTTGACCATATTAATTGGGTTGTTCACATTTTAATCACTATTTATATATTGAGATATAAGTATTTTGCTGGTAAATTTTTTTGCAAATATTTTCTTCTATCTGGGACCTTACCTTTTAATTTTTATTACAGTGTCTTTTGAAGATAAAAAATATTTTTATGTTGATAAAATCCTAATGTATCAATTTTTTTTTCTTTTATAAAAGCTTGTGTTTTGTGTTGTATTTAATAAATATTTGGCAAACACAAAACATAATTTTCTCTTACATTTTCTGCTAGATGTTTTATTGTGTTAACCTTACTTATAGTTATACTAGAGGCCCAGTGCATGAAATTCATTCACAGGTAGGGCCCCTAGGACTGGCTGGTGATCAGGGCCAATTGTGGCCTTCTGGATGCCGGCCAGGGCTTCCCTTCTTCAGCTGCTGGCTGCCGGCTGCCGGCTAGGGCTTTTCTTTGTTCTGTGCCACTCCCTGGTGGTCAGCGCACATCATAGCAAGTGATAGAACTCCTGGTCTCTCGGTCAAACTACGGCGGGAACACTTGGCATATTAGCCTTTTATATATACACAGATGAATCATTTTGGGTTAGTTTAGTACATGATGTGAAGTAAAAGTTGAGGTTCATGTACTTGTCATGTGGCAATCAAATTGTCCCAGCATCCTTTTTAAAAAAATATTAACTTTCCTGATTGAATTATTTTGGCATCTTTGTTGAAAATTAATTCACCATGTATGTGTGAGTCTAAATCTGTACTTTCTATTTTTCCCCATTAATCTGCATGTCAGTCTTTACACCAATACTGAATTGCCTTGATTACTGTAACTTTATAATGCATATTGCAATTAGGTAATGTGAGTTCCTGAGATTTTTCTTTCCAAAATCATTTTGGTTATTCTAGACCCTGTGAATTTCCATACAAAATTCATAATTAGCTACCCAATTTTAAAAATATGCTTGGATTTTAGATTTTGATTGGTATTGTGTTAAATCTGTAGGTCACTTTAGGGAAAACTGACATCCTAGCATCACTGAATATTTCAATTCATGAATACAGTCTATCGCTTCATTTATTTAGGTTTTATTTAATTTATTTCATCATTATTTTGTCATTTTTAGTGTAGAGGTCTTACATATCTTTTGTCAAATTATCACTGAGTATTTAATATTTTTTGCCATTATTAATCATCTGTTTTAAATATCAATTTATAATTGTTCATTCTTAATACATGGAAATATGATTGAATTCTGTGTATAGACCATTCATTCTGCAACCTTGTTAAACTTACTTATTTTTCTAGTAGTTTTGTTTTGCATATTCATTCGGATTTATTACAAAGATCACGTTATCTAAAAATAAGACGGTTTTACTTCTTCCTTTCCTTCATTATCCCTTTTATTTCTTTTTAGAGCCTGATTTTACCAACAGAACTCCAGACCAATATTTACTTGAAATGGTCAGAGTAGACATTCATATTTTATCTGATCTTAAAATTAAGTGTATTAGGGATTGCCAGAGAAACAGAGGCATACATATAGATATATAGTCATGCATATAGATATATACATGTCTATATAGGCATACATATAGATATATACATCTGCAGATATATGTATGTATACACACACACACACACACACACACACACACACACACACACATATGCCTAAGCGGCTGTTGCAACTGAAACAACCAAACAGATGACTGAACTGGCTGCATGAGGCGACCCGACTGGCAGGGGGGGGTAGTGAGGTGCTATCAAACGACTGAGCAGCAGGTTGTGTGGGGCAACCAGGCCGGCAGGGGGGATAGTGAGGGGTGACTAAACGACTTAACAGCAGGCTGTGTGGGGCAACCAGGTTGGCAGGGGGGGGCAGTGAGGGGCAACCAGACCAGTGGGGTGTGAGTTAGGGGCGACTAGGCAAGCATGGGGGTGAGTTAGGGGGACCAGGCTGAAGGAGGGGGGGGGGGCTAAGCCAGCAGTCGGACATCCCCTGAGGGGTCCTGGACCACTGGCTCCTAACCGCTTACCTGCCTGCCTGCCTGATAGCCCCTCCCTGCCCCCCTGCTGGCCTGGTTGCCCCTAACTGCCTCCTGCCAGCTTGATCACCCCTAACTGCCTCTGCCTCCTGGCCTGGTTGACCCCAACTGCCCCCCTGCCAGCGCAGTCGCCCCACACAGCCTGCTGTTCAGTCGTTTGGTCACCCTCACTGCCCCCCCTCCCCGCCAGCCCGGTAGCCCCACATAGCCTGCTGCTCAGTCGTTTGGTCGTCCCTCACTAACCCCCCTGTCAGCCTGGTTGCCCCACACAGCCTGCTGCTCAGTCATTTGGTCACCCCTCACTAATCCCCTTGCCGGCCTGGTTGCCCCGCACAGCCTGCTGCTCAGTTGTTTGGTAGCCCCTCACTACCACCCCTGCCAGCTGAGTCACCCCATGCAGCCTGCTGCTCAGTCTGTTGTGATGGTCGCTTAGGCTTTTATATAGATAGATGGTTTTTATAAATCTTTTTATATGATTAGATGATTTTTCTTCTTTAGTATGTAAATATGGAAAACTGGAAAGGATTGGTAGATTTTTTTTATAGGGATGAATTCTGAGCAAATTAGCTGGAAATTAAGTGACCTAGTTTAAGGGACACTGAGGTAAAGATATCTATGTATGTGACACATCTAAGAAGTCAAAGTTCTATATCTCAGTGATCATATAAACAGAATTAATGTGCTACCAACATAAGGTCATAATAAGGATGCTTAATATTACATCTGTGTCTTGTGGATGGAGCTCAAAGTGTTATTGAATGTGAATGGAACTAAGAAATGAACACAGAAGCATAAGGGAATTTTTTTAGAAGAGAAATGGAATGTGTTGAATGGAAAAAAGCTGATAGTGATTCATGTTAGTTACCAGTGAGTATTTTGGATAGAAAAAAGCAGGAAAAAAAAAGATGACAAAGTGAAATTGAAATAGAAAAAAATGTTACAATAATCAAAGATGAAGACAGAATGATTACAATAGAAATGAAGCTAGACAAAGATTTTAAAATACCCTCAGGCAAGGTCAGGGAAGGAGACTGCAGAGATTCAAAGAGCTGAAAAACTATTAATAGAATGTAAAGTTGGATGTCATGGATGGATACATTAATTCTTTGTGCAGAAATATGTAATTTATAGGGGTAGAGAACTGCCAGATATCATAAAAAATAAATTTGCTAAGCTGAGAAGAAATAGATAAGGAAATCAATATTATAACAGAAAAGATAACCAGAAGGATAAAACAATCATGTTTAAAAATGGCTTTGTGATATATGTTTAAAAGCAGAATTACTTCCTTCATTAAGATGTTGATTTAAAATAGTGTTGGTATAATTAGATACATTCTATTGTGACAATTATTTTGAGCTTGATAACTACAATCTGCCAGTGAGGACAAACTATATGTGAATGTGTTTGAGTCTAGCATATCAACAGATTGTTTGGAATATAATTGATCAAGATCTTCAGATTGAAGTTAAAAATAACCTCTAAGCAAAGGGGATTTCAATTGTTTAGTATTGAATAGAATGTAAGCACAGAAGATAAATGTTCTCATTAATTTTGAACTGTGACAGAGTACTACAAATAATAGATTTAATAACATTGTAAAAAGATTTTGGTTTTATTTACTTTGTTCTAAAAATCCGTTTTTACTTTAAATTTAAGATTAAACAGAGTGAAATATTATTTAAATCACTGTACAATAATTTTGAGGTTGTATCTAACATTTTAAAGCCATAAGATTGAAGTATCAGTGGATGTCTTACTGCTTAATACAATTATTGAACTTAGATTTATTGTGAAATATAATAAAACAGTTCATGTTTTTATTCTATCAATAATTTCAGTCTTCACTATCTCAAAGGAAAATCAATGAAAAGTTCCTTTGAGGAAATGAATTTACCTGTATAGGGAACATATATTTTTCCCCTTTTTAAGTGAATGGCATAAAAAGAATATAATGGTACTTTAGAAGTGTCCATGTTTTTTGATAAGTGGTTTTCAATTATGTATTTTGAATGTCACTTTGTGGAAGTGGGTGTATGGAGCTGTACATTGCTGAATTGGTCCAATATAGTATGTATTAATTAGATTCATATGTATTAATAGAGTATGTATTAATTATGCTTCAGAAAGAGATAAACCCCAAATCTCAGTGACTTCACACAATAGTTTATTTATTGCTGACATTACAATTAAATTCAGGTTAGGTAGTCCTCCTCTATCACTATAGTGTGGCCTCTAAGGTTGCATTGACATGGAAAAAGAAATATAGTTTATAACTGCCTTAACCTGGAAATGACACTTTCACTTTTGCTCACAGTCCATTAGACCAGAATTATTTCTATGGCCTCAAATTAAATGTAAAGAGGTTGGAAATTGTAGTGGAGCTTATAAAATATTTGGTATGCACTAACTCTCTCCAGCTTCCAAGGTGTTATGTTCAATCCATGGAGACCGGACAGACCCCCATCAAAAATCAGTTTGAGTGTCAAGACTAATGATGTTACATGCCTACTGCAGCATGTGAAGACATTTATTACTGCTATAATGAGACTTCTGGAGAGAGCAGGGCAGGCTCCCAAGCAGGTCTGAAAATGACTTGAGTGGCTTGAGACAGAGTGGGAACAAGTGGTGCTGGCTTTTCCTATGGCAAGGAAGGGAACCAATGTGCTTTCCTATCAGCTTGCCCAGGTATGGGACAGAAAGAGAAGCAAAATATGGGGCTTGAAAGCTGTCAGCATAAATATAAATGGAGTAAGGCTCTTTATTACACAAGGGAATTAATTATTTTCCCCGTTATTAATTTTAAACTAGTTCTAAAAGCATTCTTAAGCACATTTTATGTGCTGGACTAGGAACTCTTTGTATATGATTAGCATTTGGGTAAATCCTCTAGATTTAAATAATTCATATTTCATTTTTTCAGTTTCTGCTTTCTCTTATCCTTCTAAGCAAGAGCCATAATTGGTTTCTACATACATGCCAGATGATTTTCTAAACCAATTCTGACCAGGCATAGAGTAAGTAGGTCAGATACTTCAGTCTACTATTTGGAGGAAGTACAGTCATAGATCCTGTCATAAATCCAGCATTCACTTTGTCAGGAAGAACATGATCACTGAATCACAAGATGTCTCCATTTTCTACTTTCTCTCCTACTTCCTAAATTTTTGTGGATTGGATTTCTCAGTCTCTAGTGTTGTTGTCCTTTCATTTTTTGCCTTGATTGCAGCAACAACCTCATGTCTCATCTTCCTGAATCCATTTGGACTCCTTATCAAAGTCATTGTCTATATAGCTAACCTCTCTAGTCTCATCTTATTCCACAACCACTTCCATATCTTCTCCAAGCCATGCTGACCTTTTTCCAGTTCTCAAAGACTCAGTATTTTCTCCCTCCTCAAGGGCTTTGTACATGTTACTCCCTCTTATTGGAATGCACTTTTTCCCCTTCCTTGACAAGCCCTTCTTTGTCTTTTTGTCTTAGCTCAATCATCATTTATTTAATGAACTTTTTATTGATCTGCGTATGGCCCCAGTTAGTCCCTCTTCTTGTAATCTCTTAATTACTCCCCCTACTTTTTATTCATAGTACTTGCATTGTATGGTGGTTGTCTATTACTTGTTTATCTTCTATACTGTGAGCTACATGATGGAAAGAATCTAGGGCTCTAGCTATTTTATCTTGCATTCTCAGCACCTAGACAGCACCATAGAGTACTAGTATATAATAATAGTACTTCAGTTCTCCTTGGAGACTAAATCCCTACTCTAAACATCATTATGTCTTATAATTGAACTAGGGCTCAGTGCACGAATTCTTGCACCTTGAAAGGAACTGTGGGCCGTGAGGCTGTGGTGAGCACAGGGGCAGGTCTCGGCCCATCCTCTGCACCGCCGTCCAGCCCCTCACACTGGGGTCCCTGGTCCCATGTCTGCCAGCAGCCCCACTCTGCCACTGCCTATCCCACACGCTGACAGCGACAGCCCCGCTCACACCTACTGACAGCACGGAGCGATTGGGGCCGGCGCCAGCTGCAGGTGTGAGTGGTGGCTGCTGCCCCAATCGCCCCTCAGGAGCAATCAGAGATGGCAGCCACCACTTGCATCCACTGATGGTACTGAGGGATTGGGACTGGTGCTGGGTGCCAGCAGCGGGTGAGAATGGTGGCTCCAGGGCCAGCAGTGGGTGCAAGTGGAGCTGGCGCTGTCATCAGGTGCAAGAGGTGGCTGGCAGCCCTGATCACTCCTCAGGAGCAGGGGGAGGTGGAGAAGCTCTGAGGGGTGATAGGGGCCAGCAACCGCCACTCGCACGCACAGATGGTGCCAAGCAATTGGGGCTGGCACCAGGCACCAGCAGTGGGTGCGAGCGGGGCTGGTGCCAGCAGCAGGTATGAACACCAGGTGGGACTGCGATGAACAGGAGCAAAGAATTTTCAGTAACCACCAGAGGCTTGCCCTGATGACAGCGACTTTGGTCTGGTGCCCCTGCTCACCTACTCCACCATCCCACCACAACCAATGCCCACCATGTTCTTTGTGTGCCCCCTGGTGGTCAGCGCACATCATAGCAACTGGTTGTTCTGCCATTCGGTCTATTTGCATATTAGCCTTTTATTATATAGGATTACTCACAGCCATCTCGAAATCTTGGACAGAGTAAGTACACCATGAAAGTTTGCTCAACAGAACTTCAGTCTGCACTCTGCTGAGTTCTTTCCAGCACTTTTCTTCAGAAGCCTTAAATACCATGTTTAGAACTAGCAGTTCTCAACCTGTGGGTTGCAACCCACAGGTTGAGAACTGCTGTTGTAGAACCTAAGACCATCGTATTTACATTACGATTCATTAACAGTAGCAACGAAAATAATTTTATGGTTGGGGGTCACCGCAACATGAGGAACTGTATTAAAGGGTCTCGGCATTAGAAAGGTTGAGAACCACTGGTAAACACAGATTTGGGTTCTTTTTGTACGTTGTTCTTTATTTTTTACTATTATTTTCTCTTCCTTATCTTGATCTAATCTAATCTAATAATAGACAAATATGCAAATTGACCGCACCTTCGCTACACCCAAGCCACGCCCACCATCCAAGCCACGCCCACCAACCAATCAGGATGAGTATGCAAATTGCCCCAACAAAGATGGCGGATAATTTGCATATCAAGACAGCGTCCAAAGAAGCCAACAGCTGCAGAAGGGAGTAAAGCTTGGGGGAAGGGCGGGGCGGAGGCGGGGCCAGGGGGGAGGAGAAGGGCGGGGAGGAGGCGGGGCCGGGGGAGGAGAAGGGCGGGGCGGAGGCGGGGCCGGGGGGAGGAGAAGGGCGGGGCGGAGGCGGGGCTGGGGTTGAAGGGAAACTCGGGTGGGCTGGAGGAGAAGGCGGGGTGGGCGGAGCGGAGGCGGGGCTGGGGGTGAAGGGAAACTCGGGCGGGCTGGAGGAGAAGGCAGGGCGGGAGGAGCGGAGGCGGGGCCGGGGGCGAAGGGAAACTCGGGCAGGCTGGAGGAGAAGGTGAGGCGGGCGAACAAGGGAGGAACGGAGGCGGGGTAGAGTGCAGCAGGAAATCCTATTGCAGGATTTTTCCTGCAACGGGAAAGCTAGTATCTATAATAATAAAAGTGTAATATGTTAATTAGACAGGACATCCTTCCGGACGACCTTCCAGACAAACCAGGTCTGCAAGGGAAGCCTGGGTCCCGGGTGCCTATCAGCAGTTGGAGGGAAGCCCGGGTTCTGGGTGCCTGCCAGTGGCCTGAGGGAAGCCCAGTTCCCAGGTGCCAGAGGGAAGCTGGTGCTGGCAGCTGGGGGAAGGAAGGCCTACTCTTGCACAAATTTCATGCATTGGGCCTCTCGTCCTATATAATAAAGAGCTGATATGCTAATGACTGACCAGCAGGAAGCTGCATGCATGGCAGGCGCACATGAGTGGGTGGGACTGCATGCTCAGCGAGGCACATGTGGGTGGGCGGGGACTTGACGCTCTGTCCTTCAGGACAAAGCCGCAGAGGCTTCCTAAGGCTCAGGCAAGCTGCGGGTGGTGGCTGCCACAGCCCAGGGCTGTCCTGAGGCTCAGGCAAGCCACAGATGGTACCTCAGGCAAGCCACAGATGGCTGAGAGGACCAAGGCTCAAGGCAGCCACGTGGCTGGCAGTGGCAGCAGCAGAGGTGTGATGGGGGCGTCACCTTCCCCTGATCACTGGGTTGCCTCCCACAGAGGGAGGTCAGAGGCAGCAGCAACAAGGGGGTGATGGTGGTGGTGCCTTCCCCTGATCGGCCGTGGAGAGCAGGCCTAAGCCGTCAGTAGGACATCCCCTGACAGCTTCCAGACCATGAGAGGGGGCAGGTAGGGTTGAGGAACGATCCCCCAGTGCACAAATTTTCATGCACCGGGCCTCTACTTGTATTATAATTGGTTAAATAGATACATGCTTCCAATGTCAAATATGCGAAACAAGTTATAGTACCTTCCATTCCTGCCCTATTTACCCTATTTGCTTTCTCCCCTTATAGATACTAAACATTTTTATCCTTATATTAAGAATGTATTGATATAATATATCTGTACCTATTTCTATGCCTGTTTTATTAGTTAACTTATACATATCATTTCTGCCTTGCTTTCTTTTCAATTAACAGTATATTCTGTAAATCAATCTATAGCTCACTCTATATATACTATTTTTTTAGATTTGTATAATATTCCATTATATGAATTCACTATAATTTATTATATCAATAATTTATTATTTTTGTTTATGTTGCTAATATATTTTGAAAAATCACAATATTGCTTAATTATATAGTTTTGATGTATAGAAACAGAACGGACTTTTTATATTTGATAATATTGCCATATAACATGACACACTTTAGTATTGTTATTTACTTTGTTCAAATATTCTTTTCAATTTTCTATATATACAATTTTGTATGACAGCTTTGTTTGTCCCTGTTCAACATTTGTTGCAGTGGTCCAGAAATTATAAGAAAATGATGACATTGAAATTTGTGAGGAAAGGAATTGGATCTGTGAGAATATGACATAAAGTTGGAATACTAAGAGGGTTACAAATTCAGTGAACTTGTGAAAAATAACAAAAATTATATTTACATTCAAAGAGACATGGGAAGAATGCTTGTATATCTCAGCCTAGACTAAGAGTAGAAAAGGTTTCCCTTGTGAATTTGTAACCATGTGCCCGCCTGCATATTAACTTTGAATTTTTACTATTCATTTTATCTGGGAACTACCAAGCTGATAAATTAACACTAAAAACTTATCTAAATCCAGTGATGCTTCTAGGCAGAAGCAAAAGCAAAACTTCTCTGGAGGTATACACATTCAAACTAGGACTCGTCTGCTGAAGAGAGGTTACAATCTAAATCTCAGGACACCACATACGTAATACCGTAATCAATAAAGAAAAAATTAATTAAAATAAGTAAATAAATCTGAGGGCACACAAGAAAATAATCCACCACTGAGGGAGAGTCAGCAGTCACAACAAAGAGAAAAAATAAACTAACAAGAGCTTCAAATAATGTATTTATCAGATAGAAGTGATGAAATAAGCATGTTTAAAATGAAAAACATGAAAGAAATTATCAGTAGATTTTAAAATAATATGTACAACTCTCACACAGAGACTCTTTTTCATGTTGATTTGAAAAGATACCAATAGCACTTCTGAAAATAATATTTACAGTTCTTTATGTAGGAAATTTTAAAATCCAATATTCTTTTTAAAGCAGCAGATTAATAAAAAAGAATAATTTTTTTTAAAATGAAAGATAGTTCTGAAGAAATTATCCAGAATTAAGTACAGAAGATTAAAGAGATTGCAATCATGCAGTAGAGGTTTAAATATTCAAAAGAATAAAAATAATGTCTAACATATGTTTATTAAGGCTTCAAAATATTATGAATATCTGAGCATGTCACATTTGAGAACTTTCCACAATTGAAAAACATTAATACTCAGTTCCAGGAAATACATCAAGTATACTGCATGGTCAGTATTAAATAAAAATACATCCATATCTAGACACACTGAAGTGAAATTAGAGAATATCAAAGTCTAAGAGATAATCTCCAAACACAAACTCTTACTGAGGAATGGTAATTAAACTAATAGTTGACTCTCAATAGCAACAATTCTTGCCACATGACAATGGAATAGTATCTGCAAAATGGTAGAAAAGAACCATTGGTCTAGAATTTGATAAATATGCAGGGTCTGAAATTCTAAAAAATGTATATAAACTTTGAATTATTATTAATTCCAGTGGGTTAAATCTGAAAAGAAAGAAATGTCAATTGAGCTCTCAACTGTTAAGTATGTATACATTTTTGGGACACCCTATATAAATTATCATTTATGAATGGGGGCAAAATAAATACTCTTTTAGGTAAGGACTGAGAAGATTTTCCATTAATAGACTATCACTGAAATACTAAAAGATGAACGTCATGAAGAAGAAAATTGAAGCCTGAAAGCAATGAGACACCACAAGAAGGCTTGGTTACCAAAGAAATTGATTACCATTTTGCCAATCTGAAGAAGCATGACTCAAAAAAACACTAATACTGAAAATGACTAAAATATTGTATAAAAAGAATATGTCAGTTGTATGGGGGACTTAAAAATGCAAATGATTTAAGTAGGTTTTGGCTGTAAATAACCAATTACTTCACTAAAAAAAAAACAAACCTTAAACTATTGAAAGTAATAATTATTTTGCATATCAAGAAGTCCAGAAATTAACAGTCCATAAATTGGTGCAGCAGCTCAATTATGCAATTGAGGACATAAGCTCTTCCTCGTTCTACTCTTTCTTCTATAGTAAGTTTCTGTTATTTCCCCTCATGGTTGGAAGATGGCCAGAACAGCTCAAGTACAACATTCTTATACAAATATGTTCACAGGCAAAAAGAAAGAAGGCAACAGAAAATATATTCTCTTACATATTTCTCTTTTTATCATGTTAGGGCCTATTTTCCAGTAGCTTAAGAGCAGACTTTTCCTAATATTAGACTTTTCCTGCTCTTATGGCCACAATTGGCACATAACCAATTGTTGGCAGAGGGGAAATGTGGTTATCCTGTTTGCTTTAGTCCAATCATGATTTATTATCTTGTGATAGGCTCCCCATCCTTTAAGTTGTTTTTTTCTCAATACTTGAATAAAGCCATGGTTGTGTTAACAAGAAAGAAAAAAAAATGCTTATTGTTTAGGCAACCAGAATTGCCTGCCTAAGCATTCTAAGGAGAGAGATATTGGCTAAGTTCAGACTTTAGATTAATTAGACATGCTAAATGCTATAAATAAAAATAGACTATGCAACTTCCAGTTTATCCTATCTAATAAAAGAGTAATATGCAAATTGACCATCACTCCAAACCACAAGATGGCCACCCCCATGTATTCAAAGATGACTGCCCCCATGTGGATACAAGATGGCCGCCACAAGATGGCTGGCAGGGGAGGGCAGTTGTGGGCAGTTGTGGGTGAGCAGGCCAGCAGGGGAAGGCAGTTGGGGGGGGACCCAGGCCTGCAGGGGAGGGTAGTTGGGGGGACCAGGCCTGCAGGGGAGGGCAGTTGTGGGCGATCAGACAAGCAGAGAGGGCAGTTAAGGATGACTGGGTCGGCAGAGGAGGGCAGTTGGGGGGGATCAGGCCTGCAGGGGAGGGCAGTTGGGGGGGATCAGGCCTGCATGGGAGGGCAGTTATGGGTGATCAAGCCAGCAGGGAGTGCAGTTAGGGGTGACTGGGCCAGTAGAGGAGGGCAGTTGTGGGCGATCAGGCCTGCAGGGAGGGCAGTTAAGGGTGACCGAGCTTGCAGAGGAGAGCAGTTGGGCGTGACCAGGCTTGCAGAGGAGGACAGTTGGGGGTGACCCAGCCATCAGGGGAGAGCAGTTAAGGGTGACCAGGCCAGCAGGGGAGGACAGTTGGGAGGGACCCAGGCCAGCAGGGGAGGGCAGTTAGGGGTGACCAGGTCAGCAGGGGAGGGCAGTTAGTGGTGACTGGGCCAGCAAGGGAGGGCAGTTGGGGGTGACCAGGCCTTCAGGGGAGAGCAGTTGGGGGGGTCAAGGCCTGCAGGGTAGGGCAGTTGTGGGCGACCAGGCCAGCAGGGAGGGCAGTTAGGGGTGACCGGGCCAGCAGGGAGGGCAGTTAGGGGTGACCGGGCCAGCAAGGGAGGGCAGTTGGGGGTGTCAAGGCCTACAGGGGAGGGCAGTTGTGGGCGACCAGGCCAGCAAGGGAGGGCAGTTAGGGGTGACCAGGCCAGCAGGGGAGGGCAGTTAGGGGTGACCGGGCCAGCAAGGGAGGGCAGTTGGGGGTGTCAAGGCCTACAGGGGAGGGCAGTTGTGGGCGACCAGGCCAGCAGGGAGGGCAGTTGTGGGTGACCAGGCCAGCAGAGAGGGCAGTTAGGGGTGACCGGGCCAGCAAGGAAGGACAGTTGGGGGTGACCCGGCCAGAAGAGGAGGGCAGTTGGGGGAGACCAGGCCAGCAGGGGAGGGAAGTTGGGGGTACCAGGCCTGCAGGGGAGGGCAGTTGAGGGGAACCAGGACAGCAGGGGAGGGCAGTTGGGGGGGACCAGGTCTGAAGGGGAGGGCAGTTGTGGGTGATCAGGCCATCAGGGAGGGAAGTTAGGGATGACTGGGCCAGCAGAGGAGGGAAGTTGGGGGAGACCAAGCCAGCAGGGGAGGGCAGTTGTGGGGGACTAAGCATGCAGGGAAGGGTAGTTGGGGGGCAGACCTGCAGGGGAGGGCAGTTAGGGATGACTGGGCCAGCAGGGGAGGGCAGTTGGGGGTGACCAGACCTGCATGGGAGGGCAGTTAGGGGTGACCGGGCCAGCAGAGGAGGGCAGTTGGGGGAGATCAGGCCAGCAGGGGAGGGAAGTTGGGGATGCCAGGCCTGCAGAGGAGGGCAGTTTGGGGGGGGGACCAGGCCAGCAGGGAGGGCAGTTGTGGGCGATCAGGCCAGAAGGGAGGTCAGTTGGGGGTGACCAGGCCTGCAGGGGAGGACAGTTAGGGGTGAGCAGGCCAGCAGGGGAGAGCAGTTAGGGGCAATTGGGCCGGTTGGAGAGCAGTTAGGCGTCGATCAGGCTGGCAGTGGAGTGGTTAGGGGGTGATCAGCCTGGCAGGCAGAAGCAGTTAGGGGCAATCAGGCAGAGGCAGGCGAGTGGTTTGGAGCCAGCAGTCCTGGATTGTGAGAGGGAT
Organism: Eptesicus fuscus; assembly: GCF_027574615.1. Lineage (NCBI taxonomy): Eukaryota > Metazoa > Chordata > Mammalia > Chiroptera > Vespertilionidae > Eptesicus > Eptesicus fuscus. The sequence continues at coordinate 98,260,346 of NC_072473.1, forward strand.
GCCTGGCCGCCCATTTAGGCAGTGGGATCAGGCCTAAACAGGTGGTCGGACATCCCTCAAGGGGTCCCAGATTGGAGAGGCTGCGCTGAGGGACACCCCCACCCCCGTGCACGAATTTCATGCACCAGCCTCTAGTGGGAGAATAAAAAGAAATAAATAAAAAAATAGTTTAATCCAATAGAAGGCAGTTAAAGAGGTAAACATAGACCACTAGGCACAGTTTTATATACAGGGCAAATTTTTATTTTTAACAAATTTTTTAAAAATATATATTTTATTGATTTTTTTACAGAGAGGAAGAGAGAGGGATAGAGAGTTAGAAACATTGATCATCTGCCTCCTGCACACCCCCCACTGGGGATGTGCCCGCAACCAAGGTACATGCCCTTGACTGGAATCGAACTTGGGACCCTTGAATCCGCAGGCCGACGCTCTATCCACTGAGCCAAACCAGTTTTGGCTATACTGGGGAAGTTTTTATGCACTAGCTCTATCACTGACTGGCTGTTCACTGGAAAGTTACTTCTCTCTGATACTTGTTTTTCCTAAATGTAAAGTTAACCTTTTGCACTTGGATGTCAAGTGTGACTCCACATGGTTAGCATTAGAATAAAGGAATCGAGAAAAAAGCAAGTGAGTGCAAAGGGTTAAGTGCCTGGTCTGAATTACTTTTAAGGCCCCTTCCAATTCTATAGTCTATGAAAAAAAAAAGTGTGGTTTTTGGAAGCATTCATTAGTTTGTATGTACTAGAGAGTATTGTCACTACTTCTTTCAACTATGCATATGATGTATTATATTTTCATTAGCACATATGCACATGAAAATTTCAGGAGCATCCCAGGACAAAAAACATTGTGTTAAAGTTGCTTAATCTAAATGCCATAAATACTCTGCCTTAAATAAAGTTATTATTCATTCCCCCTTCTTCTCTTCCAAAGTATTTCCTATTGTGAAAGAAAATCACATTACTCATTCTTCCATTATTACATATCTTGGATTTAAATTCATTAAAACAGTGACTCCATAGAATGAAGACCTGATTTAAGGAATCCTGAAAAGTCCAATAATTTTCCAAATTTGAACTCTATGCATTTTGTCTTTGTTCCATGTTGGTGAAAGTTCTTGATTTTATTAATTTCACCCTAAGCTCACTGGCACCTTCTTAAGCCTTTCCTTAAGTGGGCACTTAAGTGTTTCCCTTTGAAACATTTCCTATTGCATGTAATCAAAGAATGAGCAGTGTGAGTTTTCAACAAAGCAGGCAATTCAAATAAGGCCTGTCAACTAGGAAGAGAAAATTTTTCTAAGAAAGGAATAAAATGGAAAATGCAAGTATTGGTTCTCAAAATGAAATTATTTACCACACTTACCCCAAAAATTAGGGGTGACTGGGCCAGCAAGGGAGGGCACCCCTTTTTAAATTAATATTCTTTTTAAAAAATAAATCTTTATTGTTCAGATTATTACAGATGTTCCTCTTTTTTCCACCCATAGCTCCCCTCCACCCGATTCCCCCCCGACCCCATTCCCTTACCTCCCACCACTGTCCTCATCCATAGGTGTAAGATTTTTGTCCAATCTCTTCCCGCACCCCTCACACCCTGTTCCCCCGAGAATTGTCAGTCCACTCCCTTTCTATGCCCCTGATTCTGTTATATTCACCAGTTTATTATGTTCATTAGATTTTTTATTCAGTTGATTTTTTGATTCACTTGTTGATAGATATGTATTTGTTGTCACTTTGTTGTTCATAATTTTTAACTTTACTTTTTTCTTCTTCCTCTTCTTAAAGAATACCCTTCAGCATTCATATAATCCTGGTTTGGTGGTGATGAACACCTTTAGCTTTTTCTTGTCTGTGAAGCTCTTTATCTGACCTTCAATTCTAAATGATAGCTTTGCTGGGTAGAGTCATCTTGGTTGTAGGTTCTTGCTGTTCATCACTTTGAATATTTCTTGCCACTCCCTTCTGGCCTGCATAGTTTCTGTTGAGAAATCAGCTGACAGTCGTATGGGTACTCCCTTGTAGGTAACTAACTGTTTTGCTTTTGCTACTTTCAAGATTCTCTCTTTGTATTTTGCCTTTGGCATTTCAATTATGATGTGTGTTGGTGTGGTCCTCTTTGGATTCCTCTTGTTTGGGGTTCTGTGTGCTTCCTGGACTTATAAGTCTATTTCTTTCACCAGGTAGGGAAAGTTTTCTGTCATTATTTCTTCTAATAGGTTTTCAATATTTTGTTCTCTCTTCTCCTCCCAGCACCCCCATAATTCAGATGTTGGTACGCTTGAAGTTGTCCCAGAGGCTCCTTACACTATCTTCATATTTTTGGATTCTTTTTTCTTTTTGTTTTTCTGGTTGCGTGTTTTTTGCTTCCTCATATTTCAAACCTTTGGTTTGATTCTTAGAGTCCTCTAGTCTACTGTTGGATTTCTGTATATTATTCTTTATTTCAGACAGTGTATGCTTAATTTATGACTGGTCTTTTCCATTTTTTTAGCATTCTCATTTAGCTCTTTGAAGGTCTCACTAAGTTTCTTGGAGGTTTCTAAGAGATTCTTGAGTAACCTTATAACTGTGATTTTGAACTCTATATCCAGTAGTTTGCTTTCTTCCATTTCTTTCATTCGTGACATATATCTTTGTCTCCACATTTTGGGCTGCTTCCCTGTGTTGATGGAGTGGCTTTGTGTGGTAGGTGACCTATAGGGCCCAGTGGCTCAGCCTCCCCAGTCATCTGAGGTGAATACTCTTAGTGCACCCCTTTGTGGGCTAGGTGCACAGTCTTGTTGTAGTTAAGCCTTGATTGCTGTTGGTACACTGGGAGGAATTGACGTCTAGGCCAATTGGCTGTGAGGACCCACTGTGTCTATAATGGAAGAAATGCTGTGCTGGAGACATCCTTATGGGGCAGGGCTTGCTTCAGTGGGGCTTTGGTGCTCACTGAGTCTGCCTCTTGAGTGTGTCACTTATGGATGTGAGGCACTGAAATCTGGTATCATCTCACACTGACCACTAGGTACACTGACTCCTGGATCTCCAAGGAGGTGCAAGTCAGCTACTGCCTGAGGCCACCCAGCAGGAGCTACAGGGAGATCTGCTGATTTCTCCTCTTTGTTTGGGGTTTGGAAGTTTTGGAGCTGTCTGACCCAGCTGCAATTTGTTAGGTTAAGCTGCAAAAAGGCAGTCCATTCATATGCAAAAGCTGCTGTGCACAGTTTGGGTGGGTTTGTAAATTGAGTGGGGCGGGGTCTCAGGGAATCACCAGGGTGTAGCAAACAGCGATGGCTGCCAGTCAGCCATCTCTGTGTCTCTGTGTCTTCACATCCCGCACCCCAGCACAGTAAACAATGATTCCTACAAACACCTCTGCAAGAAAGTCACCCTCACTTTCCGACCTGATGCCAGATAGTCCAGCTTCTCCCTGTAGGAGTCTGGGTCCCCAGAGTCTCACCGGAAACTGGAGTTCAGAGCAGTCCGGAGCTTGTTTCTCCTTCCTGATTGAAAAAAAAAAACAGTGCACCCAGCTGCCAGCCCAATTCGTGTGCCTCCGTACCTCTGCTTTTCCGAGCCTCTGCACCTCCTACCCAATCTCAATGCACTTTTTTTCTTTCCTTCTAGTTGTAGAACTTCTCCTCAGCCAGCTTTCCCGTGTTTCTGGGTGATAGTAGTCTTTTAGTTGTAGTTTTGGTGTGGTTGTGAGAGGCAGCACGTACAGGTGTATACCTTATGCCACCATCTTGATTTCTGAAAAATTATTATACTTAAATATGTACAGAGAAGGTGCTATACAATGGTATAAAAGCATTGAAATCTTATTTAAATAACCCAAGAAAAACCTGTTTATTTAATGCTGGAGGTATAAATTACAATGGTTAGAAAGAAAGAAGTTTAGAGATGATAAATTATCTAATCTACTTTCTCCTTGAGAGAAGTGGGTTTCAGCATACAGTGTCCTGAAATATGTCCAAATATTTGCAAATATTTGAACTAGCAAAACCTTAGACTAGGATGGCAGGAAAGGGGTCAAAATGATAATTTTGAAGTCAATATTTTTATCTTCATATATTTTACCTTACCTAATGAGATAATCAGAAATATATAGTAGAAATAAACCCAAAGAATTTGGATTTGGAAGCAGCTAAGAAGATGTGGCATAGGTAAACATGGTACTCGCCACCTCCCACAACCACATCAAAATTACAACTAAAACGCAGAACAACCATTCAGAACCACCTGAAATCTAGATGGATGAAAGTCCTAAAATTAGGGAATTAAAGAAGAAGCCACATCCAGACTGGTAGGAGGGGTGAAAATGCAGGGTGGAATCATGGAACCAACTGGTCCAACACTAATAGGTGGCAGTTTAAAATTTGGAGAGATATATTGGCTCTGGAGGTTTCCCTGATGAGTGAGCGTACCCAGACCCACACCAGGCTGCCCAGCCCAGGATTCCAGCGCCAGGATGAAAAGTCCCCACAACTTCTGGCTATAAAACACAGTGGGGATTGTGGCTGAGTGACATGGAGGCTGATGGAGGTGCAGGTAGTTCCTTTTAAAGGGTCAGTGCATGCACTTACTTACACACATTCCCTCTGAGCTCAGCATTGGGGCAGCAGCTTGAAAGGATCCAGGGACAGACAAGGATGAACTAAATTGTATGGCATCAGGGAAAGACCTGGAGGGGCAGCTTTCTCCCAGACAAAAGTGCTGGCAGAGGCCACTATTCCTTTGCAGACCCCTCCCTGCCAAAGAGCCCACAGGCAGATGCCATATCTGAATCTCCATCAATCTGGTTCACACTTTTTGCCCCACCCTGGTGACTCCCTGAAAGCCCCCATCCCTCCCTAGTTACAGGTTCATCCAAGCCATTCCAGTGGCTTTTCCATACAACTCTTGCTTAATGCTTTAAACTTCCTTAAAATCTCTCAAAGAAGCAGTAGCTGGCCTCAGCATGTACCCTACAACTTAATAAGTGGCTCCAGACCCAGCACTAGTAGCAACCTGCCTTGCCTCATAGCTTGGCTTCTCCTAGGCACCTCCAAGTCCAACATAAGTAGTAAACTTCTATAAATTGCTCTGGAGCTCACACTGGGTGGCCCCAGGCAAGGCACAAGCAGTGGCTGACTTTGCACCCACCAGAATGCTCCAGAGCCAGTGTACCTAGCAGACACCTTCAACCACGCCAGATTACAACCCTACCTCCTCCATGGGTAACACATTCAAGCAGCAGACTCAGTGAACACCAAAACCCCAATGAAGCTCCTCTGCTATAGTTGCAGCCAATCCTCACAACCAAATGGGCTGGGGGTAAATCCCTCCCAGTGAGGCCAATATCAACCAAGGCTCAACTACAATAGGACAGTGCACACAACTAACTCAGGGGCTCAACTGGAGTGCCCCACTCAGGTGACTGGGAAGGCTGAGCAACTAGGCCCTATAGGACACCTACAAGGCCATTCTACCAAGTCTGGGAGACATAGCAGATCTACCTGGTACATAAAAATAAACTACGCTACTATAAAAAAGAAAGAACTCTTACCATTTGCAACAGCATGGATGGGCCTGGAGAACATTATGCTGATGAAATAAGCCAGTTTGAGAAAGATAAATATCACATGATCTTACTCATTTGTGAAATATAATGAACAACATAAACTGATTATCAAAAATAGATCCAGAGACATAGAAGCATCAAACAGACTGTATAAGCTCAGAGGGAAGGTGGGTGGGGGTAAGAGATCAACCAAAGGACTTGTATGCATGCATATAAGTATAACCCATAGACACAGAAAGTAGGGGTGTGGGGGCATGTGCTGGGGTGTGGGAATGGCCAGGGAGAGGTCAATGGGGGAAAAAGGAGACATATGTAATACTTTAAACAATAAAGAATTTAAATTAAAAAAATAAACACAGGGAATCAGCCAAAATGTGGATAAAATAAATATGTCACAAATGAAAGAACAGAATTCACCAGAAAAAGAACCAACTGAAAAGTAAGCAAGAAAACTACCAGATACAGAGTTCAAAACAATGGTTATAAGGATGCTCAGGGGACTTACTGAGACCTTCAAGGAACTTAGTGAAAACTTCAAGAGGCTTAGTTAGAATTTCAAAGACATGAAAAAGGAACACTTAGAAATGAAGGATGAATTAACTAAAATGAAGAATAATTTACAGGTAATCAGCAGTAGAGTACAGGATGCCAAGACTCATATCAGCAATTTTGGAATATGAGGAAGCAAATGAGAAACAGCAAAAAGAAAGGGGGATACAAAAATATGAGGATAGTGTAAGGAGCCTTTGGGGAAACTTCAAGCATACCAATATTCGCATCATGGGGGTGCTGGGAGGAGAAGAGATGGAGTAAGAAATTGAAACCCTACTTGAAAAATAAAGACAGAAAAACTTCCCTTACCTGGTGAAAGAAATAGACATATAAGCCCAGGAAGCACAGAGAGTCACAAACAAGAGGAATCCAAAGAGGCCCACATCAAGACACATCATAATTAAAATGCCAAAGGTTAAAGACAAAGACAGAATCTTAAAAGAAGCAAGAGAAAAACAGTTACCTTCAAGGGAGGTATGACTGTTATCTGAATTCTCAACAGAAACTTTGCAGGCCAGAAAGGAGTGGCAAGAAATATTCAAAGTGATGAAAAGCAAGGACATACAACCAAGATTATTCTACCCAGCAAAGCTATTATTTAGAATTGAAGGTAGATAAAGAGCTTCAAGGACAAGAAAAAGCTTAAGGAGTTCACCACCACCAAACCAGTATTATAAGAAATGTTAAAGGGTCTTAATTAAAAAGAATAAGGAGAAAAAGATAGAAAACATGAAAAATAAAATGGCAATAAATACTTTTCTATCAACAATTAAACCTAAAAATCTAAATAAACAAACAAGCATAATAGAAACAGACTCGTATGTACCGAGAACATTTTGACGGCTGCCATATGGGAAGGGTTTTGGGGGGAATAAGTGAAAAAGGTGAAGGGTTTTAGAAGTACTAATTAGTCATACCCATGGACATAGATAATAGACAGGTGAAGGCCTGGGATGGGGTGGGAGGTGGGTGGAGGGGGGCAAAGGAGGAAAAATGGGGGACATCTCTATTACTCTTAACAATAAAATAAATTTTTAAAAAGGAATTTTGGGTTTGTTTTCTTGTTTTTGTTTTTTGACATTTCTCTTTTTTCACAGAAGATTTGTTAAGTTTCTAATAAAATTCATGGTACTGTAATAGGTACTGTGGGAGATAAAAGATGAAGAGCACAAATAATCCTCTCAGAGTTTGTGGGCTAGTTGGGGACTTAGATATGCACACAAGTAGCCATAATATGTAGTGGAAAATCCCTCCACCTGGAATTTAGGAAGAAAATTTTATCTTGACTTTTAAGACTGGGTATGATATGAATATGTATAAGGGAATGCAAAGAGTATTCCTGGCAGAGTAAACCCTGGAAAAAAACATGGAATCCAGAAAGTGTGGGATATAGAGGGGAAATGTGAGTGGAAATATTTGTCTTGATATTAATCAAAATAGCTCACATTTACTGAGTACTTATTTTGTACCTAGAACTCCTTAACATATATTAACATTTAATACTCACAAATCATGTTGAAGCAGATGTATTATTACTCATATTTTAAAGTTATGAAATTAAAACTAAGTATCAAAATTTGAACAACATGCTTCTTTAAGATGATTATTTTGAAACCCTTGTCAGGCAATACTTATTTGGGTTTGGTTACTGGAGCTTTATTAGTTTCATTTGGTGGTGTCATGTTTGGCCAATTTTTCATGATCTATGTAGCCTTGCATTGATGCCTATGCATTTGAAGGAGCAAAGACCTCTTCAACTCTTTAAAAATGGTTTTGGAAAATAAAGATTTCTTGTCAGTTCTCCAGACAGATTGTATTACCTCCAGGATCACAGTAGAGAAGACTTAGAGCCAGGTCCAGTGGCTGCTTTGGGGTGTACAGTGAATTCCTCAATTAGAGGGCCTGTTACCAGATGTATGGACATGCATGGCTCTGGTCAGGTCCCTGGGATGGCTCCTGCTGAGTCATTAGGTGGGTTCCTAGATAGGTAGGACTAGTTCCTGACCATGGCTGAAAGGGGTTAGAACCAAATCACAGGGCTGCTTTGTGTCCACAGTTTGGGACCAAGGTCTGCAGGCCTGTCTCCAAAGCCATGGATAGGCATGCTACCTGCTGAGTTCTGGGTCAGTCATGACTGCCCCTGCACTTGGGTTGAGTAAAACTGGAGCCCATCACAGGGCTGTTTCAGCCTCCACAATTGGATTGAGTTTGCCTGGTCTGCTTTCAGGGACATGGAAGAGCTTATCTCTGGACAGGTCTCTGGGTAGACAGGGCTGCTCCAGGACTACAGCTATGAGGGGCTAAAGAAAGACCTCAAATTAAATATCTAACTTTATAACTTAATAAAACTAGAAAAAGAACAAACTAAGCTCAAAGTTAGCAGTAGGAATAAATGATAAAGATTAAAGCAGAAATAAATGAAATAGAGACTAGAGAGACATTAGAAAATATCAACAAAGCTAAGATTCTATTTTTTTGAAAAGAAAGAAAAAAATTACAAACCTTCACCTAGAGTAACAAAGGAAAAAATATAACTAAAATAAATAAAATTATAAGAGAAAGAGGCGATATTAAAACGGATACTAGAGAAATACAAAGGATCGTAACAGCTTATAATGAACAATTATACACCAACAAATTGGATAACAAAGAAGTAGGTAAATTTCTAGAAACATACAACCTACCAAGATTGAATCATGAAGAACAGAAAATTGAATACATTGATAACAAATAAGAAGGTTGAATCAGTAATCAAAAACATTCCAGTAAAGAAAATCCCAGGACCAGATGGCTTCATGATTAATTTTACCAACTATTTAAAGAAGAATTGATACCAATCCTTCTGAAACTATTCAAAAAAAAAAACTGAAGAGAAGGGAATATTCCAAACTCATATTATGAAGGAAGCATCACCCTGATATTAAAGCCAGATAAGGATATTATGAGAAAGATAGCTAGAGACCAGTATCCCTGATGAATGAAGATGCAAAAATACTCAGCAAGGTACTGGCAAATCGAATTTATCAACACAGAATCTGACCTCATCTCAATACACCAAACTAATATTCAGGTATATTGTGTGAAGGGGATAATGGGAAATAAGATTGAAAATACAGCATGCAATTGTAAAATGGCTTTATTTACAGATGATGATGATAATGATGTTGATAAAAACAATTGTAAGAGGAAATGGAAACTATACTTCTTTTTATGATGGGAAACTCAATAAAAAATAATATTGATATTTGTATTTGTATTAGCTATGCAACAAAACAGCTCCTTGTGATCCCTGCTTCCTCCTGGTATCCAAACTCCTGTGCATCCTTGGATACTCTCCCAGGATTGGTCTTTGTGACCAATAAATATGGCAAAAGTGATGGTTTATCACTTCTGAAATTATATTATAAAAACTTATCAGTATGATGTTCTAACCCACTGAGCTACCCGGCCAGGGCCCCTACATAATAAAAGGGTAATATGCAAATTAACCATCACTCTGCTATGCCCACGATTGGGCTGGCAGGAGGCGCGGGGGCGGGACTCGGGTGGCCGATTGGGCCAGCGGGAGGGGTGGGGACTCGCGAGAGATCCCTGGCAAGCCATGCCGGCTTGGGCTGGGGGTCTCAGGCCGCCAGGGCCCTGCCCCCAAGCCGCACGAGCGCTCACAAGCCGTGCCGGCTTGGGCTGGGAGGGTCTCAGGCCGCAAGGGCCCTTCCCCCAGGCTGAGCCTCTTGGGCTGGGGTCTCAGACTGCCAGGGCTCTGCACCCAAGCCGCAGGATCCCCTGGCCATGAGGACAGCTTGGGCTGGGGTCTCAGATCTGCAGGGCCCGGCACCCAAACCACATGATCCCCTGGCTGAGGCGGCTGCCTGGGCTGGGGTCTCATACCTGCAGGGCCAGGCACCCCCACTGCATGATCACCCAGCCAGCGGCAGGAGCCTTGGTGCACCCCCACCAAGCTATCTTCAGGCCAGCGAAGGCAGCCTGGGCTGGAGCTGTGCACCCCCACCGGGCTATCCACAGCCAGGCTGAGATGGCAGCCTGGGCAGGGGTCTCAGCCTGGCTGGGCTGAGGCGGCAGCCTGGGCCAGGGTCTCAGCCTGGCCAGGGCCCCATCCCCTTCCAGCGGTGGCAGCCCGGGGTCTCAACCATTGAGTCACACCAGCCAGGCAGATATGGAGGAATCTTAAATGTTTCTTTTTTTATAATATATATTTTACTGATTTTTTTACAGAGAGGAAGGGAAAAGGATAGAGTGCTAGAAACATCTATGAGAGAGAAACATCGATCAGCTGCCTCCTGCACACTCCCCACTGGGTATGTGCCCCCAACCATGGTACATGCCCTTGACCAGAATCGAACCTGGGACCCTTGATTCTGCAGGCCAATGCTCCATCCATCCACTGAGCCAAACCAGTTAGGACTGTCCAATATGCTAAAGAAAAAACTCTATCTAATAAAGAGGGAATATGCAAGGGAGGGCATTTGGGGGTGACCAGGGTATCAGGGGCTGGCAGGGGTGTGGTTAGGGGGTGATCAGGCTGGCAGACAGAGTGGTTAGGGGCAATCAGGAAGGCAGGCAGGCGAGTAGTTGGGAGCCAGCAGGCCTAGATTGTGAAAGGGATGTCCGACTGCCTGAAGAGAAGGGAATATGGATTGGGCCTAAATAGGCAGTTGGACATCCCCCAAGGGGTCCCAGATTGGAAAGAGTGCAGGTTGGGCTGAGACACACACCCCCATGCAGGAATTTCATGTGCCGGGCCTCTAGTTTTTATATAAATTTCCAATAAGCATCTATACCTAAACATTTCCTTTATGGAACTTATCATCTCTACTTCCCAAATCAGCTCCTTGTCCTATTTACTTTATCTCAGATTGTGACACCCCATTCTCTTCAGTCATTGATTCTAGAAACCTAGCAATTATCATGTTCTACATTCAAACAACCATCTTTTCCTGCCTATTTAAACTTTTAAGTAGTTCCTTGATTTTCACCACTTCTGTATCCCTTCTAACTCTTCCCTAGTTTCCTCTCTCATCTGAATTATTTCAATTGTCACCTAACTGTACTCACTACCTCCAACTTGCCCCTATAAAATCTATTTTCCACATAGTAGCCAGTATTATATTTCTAAATTGCAAATCTGATCATATTTATCCTTTGCTTAAAATTTTTTAGTGGATATTTATGTACTTCTGGATAAAGCCCAAATTCCTCACTATGTATAAAACAGTTCCTCTGATCTTGTTCTAACTATGTCCCCAGATTAATTTCATGCTTACCTATCTCTTACTGCACACTTGAATAAAAACAGTTTTTCTATTTCCCCAAGCACAAGCTTTTTTTGCCATTATGTCTTTCCATATATTTCCTCTGCCTGAAATGCCATTGCCTTACCTTTTAGTCTAGTTTACACCTTTTACTTTAGGAATAAGGTATAATCATTTTTTTGGGGGGGTAACCACCATCCATTTCTTCCACAAAATGATTTGGGTAGCTCTCCTTGACTCTCTCATAGTCCCTGGAGCATATCGTGTCATAATAAAAACTTTATTAAAATTGTCCATTTCATGAAGAGCTACATAACTAAGGATAAGGTTAAGGCCTAAATTATATTTTTTAAATATATGTTTATTGATTTCAGAGAATAAGGGAGAGGGAGAGAGAGAGAAACATCAATGATAAGAGAGAATCATCAACTGGCTGCCTCCCACATGCCCCCCACTGGGGATCAAGCCCACAACCTCCTGGTTCATAGGTCGATGCTCAACCACTGTGGAATCAAATCCTTGAATTTCCAAGATACAATTTCTCTTTATATCCCCCTAAGGAAGAAATCCAGCTGTGCTTTCAATAGGGCTAGAATTAAGGCCATTGCCCAGAGTTTCCACTCTATTTTGGGAAAGTGCTCAGTTGAGCATTAAGCTATCTTAGTTTGTGTTCCCAGTTGCAGTACATCAGTTCATTTCATGTGGGGTCCATAAGGCCATATGGCTACTGAGGGAACATGAGCAAATGCAAGAGGGCCAAAAGCCAAAAGAGAAAGAATTCCTTTGTCTAGGGGATTATGTATTCCCACATTTTCACAGGCTTGCATTGGCCCTGCCCCCTCTGGCCAATGATCTCTGTTCCCAGGTTTGACTGATAGGCATCTTCCCTATGTCATCCTGACTTTACTGCACATGTGCCTATCTTCCCCTTTGTCTGGGCCCTTGCCCCCAGTAATTTGTGAGGAATGGGCCAGTGGTTCCCTGGGGAGTGTAAAGTCGCAGCTTCCTGGTGCAGCTGTCCAAATGACATGCTTATAATATCTGGCTTTCCTTTTGATTCATTCCTGTTTATTAATAGTGAATTACAATGGTAACAATACCATCAGGAAACAACAACCAATTGGAGATTATAAACTGGGGGAAAGGTTAGCCAAGGATTAAAGATGATTCAAGAAGAAATGGTAGACAATGATTCTCAAACCTTATTGTTGATAAGAATCAATTGGTAAATTTGTTAAAATGTTGATTCTCTAACATTACTCCTAAATATTCTAATTCCTTAAGTCTAAAATAGCTCCTAGGAATCTGTATTTTAGCAGGCACCCCAGTCATTCTGATACAGATGTTTTCTGCACAACAGTTTGGTAAACATTGGTTTAAAAATGAAAATTTAAAGTAATTTGATATCTTTGTAGTTCAGCATGTATGTCCGTTTTTCTTATCTATTGTTTTAGGTTTTCTAGCATATAAGATAAACTTTATTGCACTTAAACACCATTCATAAAATGATATGAAATCCTACCCTCCAACAGAATTTTTAAAACAAATTAAGCTTCAACTCTTATGAATGACTAATATGGGTCTTCAGTTCACAAACAAATAAAAAAGAAATAGATTGTCATAAACATATGTTGGGGAAATCAAATCTAGACAGTTTATAGTAATTCATATGTTTGAATATTAGCCTCTTTGCTCTACTGCCAGCATTAGTTTTTAAAAATGACACTAAATCCACTTCAAAGAAGACCAAGTCACACAAGGATTTTTTTTCAAGCTTAAGTAATCTTTTTGCTTAAACTTTGGGAAATCTAAAAATCAAGCACACAGCAACAAGTCTAAAGCAAGAATTATTTCAAAATAATGATTTATTTGAGAATATAAGATTCATCTACTCAAGCGCCTATCCAGTTGAATTAATGTCAGTTTTATTTGTATAAGAGTATGGGTTTTATTACTTCTGTACCTTTTTAAAATCCCATGGCCCTCATGTTATTTATTGAATGGAAACAGAATAAAATATATATTCCATATTATGCTCAATAGTCATTTAGAAGAAACTCTGCCGAGAAGGAGCAGTTACATACACATGTAAAGAAATTAATAAGTTAAATTGTATGTATCTGCAGCCAAAATGTAAAAAGATCTTTTAGAAACATGGATGGTAAAGAAACAGCTGGTTATTTTCAATATTGGGAAGCATAATGTTGATAACAGCTTTCATTTTAATCACCAGAATTGGACATTGATAAAACAAAAAACTGATTATTTGCATTTAGATACTTTGTCTGAAATTATAGTACATTGTTATCAGGTACTTGTGCTTTAATTAAGACTTCAAGTAGTGAAAAATCAGGTTTCTTTTATACTGACCTGAATAACAAAGAGGGATAGATTAGTATTCCACTAAAAAGTTTATAATCTTAAATAGAATCAAAATTGCTTTTATTTCAAAGAAAAAATCTGTGATACATAGACTGATGAATTGATGACAATAAAAATAGAGGTAAATTAAACTAGCTAAATAAATCCATAACTAAATGCAAACAGAAAAGGAAAATACTAGATGTTTCAAAGGTCTGAAGGATAAAAATTGTAACTGAATGGAAAGCTTAGAAAGTATCATTAAAACTGACAAATTTCTAGAAAAACATAAATTACCAAATTTATATATGTAAAGATAGAAAATCTCAAAAGACCCCAAAAAAACCAAAGAAATCTTTTAAGTGTAAAAATAAATTCCTTTCAGCTCTGTCTGGATAGCTCAGTTTGTAAGCATGTTATTCCAATTTGGCAAGGTTGTGAATTTAATCCAGAGGTCACATACAAGATTCAACCAATGAATGCATAAATAAGTGGAACAACAAATTAGTGTTTTTCTCTCACTCACCCTCTCTCTTTTTTTCTCTCTCAAATCAATAATTTTTTAAAAGTTTTTAATTAAAAAATAATTCCTTCCTAGAATACTTTTGGCTAATATTCACCTATGAGTCATTTCATTTTTTCAAAGAGTAGATACTTTCCTATGCTATTTAGTCTGTTTCAGAGCATAAAGAATGAAGGAAATTGCCCCAATACATCCTATATAGCTAGTATAACCCTGATAAAAATTTTAAGAGACATAGAAAATATAAATTTTAGTTGGATTTAATTTATGACCATGCAAAATAGAGATGCATAAATACAATAATATAAAATACTGGCAGTTGGATTTAGCAATATACTAAAAGTAATATCTATTGTCCTTTGATTATTTACTCAGATTGTAGAAATTATTCAATCTTTGGGAAACAATTAACATGATTCATAATATCAATAACACATTAAAAATAACATTAATTTAATAGATATTGAAAAGATATCAGTAGAGGAAGTTCCCTAGTTTGTTGAGTGTTTTTATCATGAATCCCAGAGCTAACATCATACTTAATGGTGAAAGACTAAAAATTTTCTAAGTTCAAGAATAAGATAAGGATTTCTACTCTTACTTCTTTAATTCTATAATGTACTAGAGGCTTTAGTCAGGGAAATTATGCAATAACATGAAATAAAAGTATCTGGTTTGGAAAGGAAGAAATAAAACTCTTTCTATTTGGTAATAAGATGATCTTATACATAGAAAACCCTAAGTAACACACACACACACACACACACACACACACACACACACACACACACATACACACACAGATATACACATACACACTATTAGAACTAATAGGCAATTTCAACAAGCTTGCAGGGTATAAGATCAGATCCTGCACAATAGTAGAATTAGTGTTATTTCTATGCACATACAATGAACAATCAGAAAAGGAAATTAAGAAAATAATTAAAATTTAAAAGGCATTGAAAAAAATCACATAATCTACACTAATAAAAGAGAAAGATGCAAATTGACCATACCGTCATGACACCCACCAGCCAATCAGGAGTGAATATGCAAATTAACCAAACAAAGATGGTGGGTTAATTTGCATACACAGGCGCCGAGTGGCTGGGGGCATTCCTGCAGCACCCCAGCTGCTCTGAGCCTCTGGGCAGTGTGGGAAGGCAGAAAGGCGGATCCAGGCCGTAGCAAAGGCGGTGCCGGCAGCCAGGGGAAGGAAGGCCCATTTTTGCACAAATCTTCCTGCATCAAGCCTCTAGTTAGTTATAAATGTATCCAAAGAAGTACAGCACTTATACACTAAAAAATGACCAAATATTTTTGAAATTGAATAAAAACTAAATGAATGCAAAGTCATCTAATATTCATATATGTAAATACTTAATATAGACAAAAGGATAAAGCACCTCAAATTGATTTACAGATGTAATACAATCTCTGATAAAATTCTAACTCACTTTTTTTATAAACCAAGCCTAAAATTTATATGGAAATTCAATGGATCTGTAATAGCCAAAATAATCTTGAAAAGATTAACATAGTTGGAGGATTCACACTTTTCACTTTCAAAAACTACCAGCAAGCTACTGTAATAAAAAGTGACATATTGGAATCATGTATATATATAAAGAGCCAAGGTCCATAATGACTGAAGGCTTGACCTAACACCGGAAATCAGTGCTGGGTTACAACCCAGCACTGACTGCAGCTGGTGCTGGGGAAGCAACCCAGCACTGACTGTAGAGGGGGCTGCGGAAAGAGAGGCAGTGTCTGATCTGCAGCTGTTGATCAGTCGTTGCCTCTCTCTTTGTCTCTGGGCTTCACCAGCAGCTGTGCCTCTGTTTCTCTCCAGGCCTCCGCAGGGGCTGCTGATCAGCCCCGCTTCTTTGATCAGGCCCAGAGATAGGCCCGGAGATGCTGACTGACAGAAACCGACCAATCAGAACCAAATCTGGGTGAAGTGCCATGAGCCAATGGCTGCCTAGGAGGCGGAGCTTTTGATGCTGACTGGCATAGAAACCAACCAATCAGAACCTAATCTTGGTGAACTATGAAGGCAGAACCTAAGGTGGAAGCTGAGGAGGGGTTTTAAGAGCAACAACTGTTTGGTGTAAGGTGTAAGAAAGCGGTTCAATTTTTTTAATAACCACTTTGGCAGTATAGTGCATATGGCTATCAGTCCAGATATAGAGATTATGTGTTTTTCTCTGCCAAGAGCAACTCCTCCTGATGAAAAAGACTTTTACCCCCATTTATGCAATCCTATCCTATATAATCTATCTATACTAATAAAAGAGTAATATGCTAATTAGACCTGGAGACCTACTGGACATCCTTCCTGACAAAGCCATGGTGGTGGGGCCAAGGCAGAGGTGGTTAGGGGCGATCAGGCTGGCAGGGGGGGCAGTTGGGGCAACCATGCTGGTGGGGGGCAGTTGGGGACAAACAGGCTGTCAGGGAGGCAGTTGGGGGCGAGGTGGCTTGCAGGAGGGGGCAGTTGAGGGCAAGCAGGCCAGCAGGGGGGGAAAGGTGGTGGCAATTAGGCCCTAGGGGGCAGTTGGGGGTGAGCAGGCTGGCAGGGGGTGCAGTTGGGGGGTGAACAGGCCAGCAAGGGGGGGTAGTTTGGGATGAATAGGCCTGCAGGGGAGGACAGTTGGGGGCCATGAGGCTGGCAGGGGAGGGCAGTTGGGGGCCATGAGTCCAGCTGGGGAGAGCAGTTGGGGGCAATCAGGCCAGTGGGGGGGCAGTTGGGGGTGAGCAGGCCGGCAGGCAGGTGAATGGTTAGGAGCCAGCAGTCCTGGATTGTGAGAGGGATGTCCAACTGCCGGTTTAGGCCCAATCAGTCAGACATCCCCCGAGGTGTCCCAGATTAGAGAGGGTGCAGGCCGGGTTGAGGGACATCTCCCCCCCACCCCTGCCCCATGCACAAATTTCATGCACTGGGCCACTAGTAGTAGATATATAGATATATAGATCAATGGAATAGAATTAAGAGTACAGAAATAAAGACTCACATTTACAGTCAATTGATTTTCAACCTGGGAGCCAAGACGATTCAGTAAGTAAGTAAGTCTTTTCAAGAAGTTGTGTTGGGCACTCACCAAAATGGCTAAAATTAAAATGACTGGCATCACCTACAAATGGTGAGTATGCAAGCAACTAAAATGCCCATACACTTCTGTGGGAGTGTCAACTGGTTTAACCATTTTGTAAAAGTGACAGCGTCTACAGAAACTCAATGTAAGCATTCTCTGTGAATCAGAAATTTCATTTTTTATATGTAAGATACATTTTATCAGAAAAGTGTAAAATGTGTGAATAAAAGGTCATAATTTTCTCTGAAAAAAAAAGAAGTTGTGTTGGGACAACTGGATATCTACATGCAAAAGAATTAATTTAGGCAGTATTAATACTGTATACAACAATCAACTCAAATTGGATGAAAGGCCTACATGCAAAAGCTAAAACTTTAAAAGAAAACATAGGTATACATTTTCATGACCTTGAGTTAGACAAAGATTTCTTAGATATCACATCAAAAGGACAAGAGGTAGCCCAGCCGAATGATTCAGTGGCTGAGCATCAACCTATGTACTAGGAGTTCATGGTTCGATTCCCGATCAGGGAACATGCCTGGGTTGTGGGCTCAATTTCCAGTAGGGGCCATGTAGGAGGCAGCCAATCAATGATTCTCTCTCATCAACAATGTTTCTATCTCCCTCTCCCTCTCCAAAATCAATCAATAAATACATATTTAAAAAGAACAAGAGGTAAATGAAAAAAAATTAGATTTCATCAAAACCAAAAATGTTTTGCTTCAAAGAACATCATAAAAAAATGAAAAGACCACCCTCAGAACTGTAGAAAATATGCAAATCCATATAATGGATTTTTATCCAGAATATACCGCCAACTATTAAAACTCAATAAAAAGATAAATAATCTGCTTTAAAAATTGGCAAAGGATCTAAACATATGCTCAATATCACTAGTCATTAGGGAAATGCAAATCAAATTAACAATGAGATAACACCTCACATCTACTAGGATAGAAATATGCAAAAAAGAGATAATAACAAGTGTTGGTGAGGACATGGACAAATGGGAACCCACATACACTGCTTGTGGGAATGTAGTATAGTGAAACTGCTATGGAAAACAGTTTGTTGGTTCCTCAGTAAATTAAATATAGATCATCATATGATATAGTAATTAAATTCCCAGGTATGTAACAAAAAAAAAAATTGAAAGCCTATTTTCAAACAAAAACTTATACAAGAATTCCATGGTAACATTTTTCAGAGTATCCATAAAAGTGGAAAAACTCATTTTTCTATAAGCTAATGAATGGCAAACAAAAGATGGCATATCCATAAAATAAATATTACTTGACAATAAAAAGGAAGGACTGATATAACATAGATGAACCTTGAAAACAAAATGCTAAGTTAAGGAAGTCAGACTCAACAAATTCACATACTGTATTTATTATTCATTTATTAGAGGTCTAGTGCATGAAATTTTGCACGGGGAGGGGGTATCCCTCAGCCCAGCCTGCACCTTCTCCAATCTGGGACCCCGTGAAGGATGTCCAACTGCCACTGGGATCAGGCCTAAACCGGCAGTTGGACATCCAGGACTGCTGGCTCCCAACTGCTTGCCTGCCTGCCTGCCTTCCTGATTGCCCCTAACAGCTTCAGCCTGCTAGCCTGATCACCCCCTAACCACTCCCCTGCCAGCCTGATTGATGCCTAATTGTTCCCCTGCCAGCCTTTTTGCCCCTTACTGCCCTCCCCTGCAGGCCTGGTCACCCCTAACTGCCCTCCCCTGCAGACCTGGTCCCCCCCCAACTGCTTTCCCCTGCAGGCCTGGGTCCCTCCCAACTGCCCTTCCCTGCAGACCTAGTCACCCTCAACTTCCCTCCTCTGCCGGCTTGGTCACCCCTAACTGCCCTCCCCTGCAGGCTTGATCACCCCCAACTGCCCTCCCTTGCAGTCCTGGTCCCTCCCAACTACCCTCCCCTGCTGGCCATCTTGTGGTGGCCATCTTGTGTCCACATGGGGGCAGGAACTTTGACCACATGGGGGCAGCCATCTTCTGTGTTGGAGTGATGGTCAATCTGCATATTACTCTTTTATTAGATAGGATAGAGGCCTGGAGCATGGGTGGGGGCCAGCTGGTTTGCCCTGAAGGGTGTCCCAGATCAGGGTAGGGGTTCCCTTTGGGCGTGTGGTGGCCTGGGCGAGGGGCCTGTGGTGGTTTGCAGGCTGGCCACGCTCCCAGGTGACTCAAGTGGAGGCCCTGGTATCTGGGGTTTATTTATCTTCTACAATTGAAACTTTGTAGCCTGGAGCAGAGCCAAGCCTTCTGCTTGCTCTGTGGCGGCAGCCATTTTTGTTGGGATTTATGTATCTTCCATAATTGAAACTGTGTAGCCTTAAGCAGAGGTCTGGGCCAGCCAGGGTGCGTGGAAAGCTTGGCTTCCTCCATTGCCAGGGGCAACCCTAGCCTAAACCAAACATCAGCTCTTTCCAGCTCTGTGGCTGCTGCCATTTCTCTTTGGATTTATGTATCTTCTATCATTGAAACTTTGTAGCCTTGAGTGGAGGCCTAGGCCTGCAAGGGCAGGCGGAAAGCTTGGCTTCCTCCATTGCTGGGGAAACCCGAGCCTCCCTCCTGCTCTCTGTGGCCGGTAGCCATCTTGGTTGGCTTTATTTGCATATTCGCTCCTGATTGGCTGGTGGGCATGGCCTGTGGGTGTAGCGGAATGGTGGCTAATTTGTATATTACTCTTTTATTAGATAGGATATAAAATTTCCAGACTAGACACATCCATAGTGACAAAAAGTTGATTAATGATTGCCAGAGGTTGAAAGGAGGTGGGAATGGGGAGTGACTGCTAATGGGTAGAGGTTTCTTTTGGGTTGATATGCTTGTTCTAAAATTGATCATGGTGATGGTGTCACAAATGGGAAGATACTAAAAGCCAATGAACTGTAGGGTTTCAAGGGGTAAACTGGATGGTATGTGAATTATCCTATATAATAAAAGGCCAGGGACCATAAGCGAAACGATTGGAATGACTGCTCCACCAGTCACCATGAGGTGCATTGATCACCTCTTGGTCCCTCCCCTTCCCCACCTCTCCCATCCACCCACCCCTGCCTGCAGGCAAACGGGGAAGCATGAGGAAGCAGGTGGGTGGAGGTGGGGCAGGACTGGGGACTGGTGAGTGGGCAGAACGGCTGACCACTTGGTCCCTCCTCCAGGCCCGCAGGCTCTGATGGATCAGCGATGGTGAACGAGGGAATCAGGGTGGGTGGCGGGAGGACCAGGCTGGCTGTTAGGTCATTGGGATCCCCAGCTCATCCCGCCTGCTTGGGGGCTCAGGCTGATGGGAAAGCGGACACCAGTGACTTTATCTCCATGCGTGTGTGCCGGGCCAGCTGCTGATGGAACACGCTGCCAGCTCGGGGCCGCTCACGTGGGCACCACTGCCACTGCTGCCACTGCTGCTGCTGCCACTGCTGCTGGGGCTTGTGGCACTGACAGAAGCTGTGGGACACGCCCGCAACCTACCTGCCCTGGCGGCGGATGTGGTATTCAGCCTGGGGACTGGCAAACAGGCAGAAGATGGCCCTGATCACAGGCTAAGCCTAGGGACCCTACCCACACAATTTCATAAGTTGGGCCTCTAATCCTATCTAATAACAGACAAATATGCAAATTGACCATACCTCCGACACACCCACAAGCCATGCCCACAAGCCACGCCCAACATCCACTCAGAGCAAGTATGCAAATTAACCCAAACCAAGATGGCTACCGCCACAGAGAGCAAGGTTTCCTAGGTAACAGAGGAAGCCAAGCTTTCCACCTGCCCTTGCCAGGCCTAAGCCTCCACTCAAGCTACAAAGTTTCAATTATAGAAGGTAAACAAATTCAAACAAATGGCAGCAAAATGGAGCTTGAGAGAGCAGGCCAGAATTGTACCCGGCAACAGGGGAAGCAAAGCTTTCCACACACCCTGGCCGGGCCCACACTCTTAAGGCAACAAAGTTTCAATTATAACCCCAACACAAATGGCTGCCGGTCTTGGAGGGAGCCCCAGGCTTGGCTCCGCTCTAGGCTACAAAGTTTCAATTGTAGAAGGAAAATAAATTCCAGATACCAGGGCCTCCACTTGGGTTGCCAGGGGGCGTGGCCGGCCTGCAAACCACCACAGGTCCCTTGCTCAGGCCACCACACACCCCAAGGGAACCCCCACCTGATCCGGGATGCCCTTCAGGGCAAACCAGCTGGCCCCCACCCATGTACCAGGCCTCTATCCTATCTAATAAAAGAGTAATATGCAGATTGATCATCACTGCAACACATAATATAGCTGCCCCCATGTGGTCAAAGATCCTGCCCCCATGTGGACACAACATGGCCACCACAAGATGGCCAGCAGGAGAGGGCAGTTGGGAGGCACCCGGCCTGCAAGGGAGGGCAGTTGAGAGGGACCAAGCCTGCAAGGGAGGGCAGTTGGAGGTGATCAACCCTGCAGGAGAGGGCAGTTAGGGGTGACCAGGCTGGCAGAGGAGGGAAGTTGGGGGCAAACATGCTGGCAGCAGAGTGGTTAGGGTGTGATCAGGCTGGCAGGCAGAAGTGGTTAGGGGCAATCAGGAAGGCAGGCAGGCAAACAGTTGGGAGCCAGCAGTCCTTGATTGTGAGAGGGATGTCCGACTTCCCACCAGGATCGGGCCTAAATGAGAAGTCGGACATCCCTCAAGGGGTCCTATATTGGAGAGGGTACAGGCTGGGCTGAGGAACAACCCTCCTCCGTGCACGAATTTCGTGCACTGGGCCTCTAGTATTTAAATAAGGCTGTTAAAACAATACATAAAGACATCTCTTAATATCAGGTATTCTTTAAAACATAATTTAATGGTTTCTTAGTGTCCCTATTAAATAGATATATAATATGTATTTAATTAGTTTTCTACTGCTGAATATGTAAGTTGTCTTTATATATTTCAATATTACAATCACTATTTCAATGAGCATTGCTATAGTTAAAGTTTTGCATATATCTTTTCTCATTTCCCTAGGATAATTCCTAGGAGAAGAATGTCTGACTCAATCATTATACACACTTTATACTTTGGATAGACATTGGTTACCTCACTTATCATGAACACACATTGTGTGTGAAAATATCAGGTTCTATGCACCATGCCCAATATTGGTTATTTTGTTCTACTTTTTTTTTCTTTTCCCCTTCTCTGTCCTCTTCTTCATTTCCATTATTCTTAACATTAAAATATATATTTCTCTAATGTATTCTTTTCAGTATTAATTATTGAATCAGTGATAATTTCTGGGAACTTCTCCAGTGACATGCTCTAGGACTTAGTCTTAACACATTTCCTTTTCAACATGATATTCAGAACACTGTTAAGTCATGAAAGACTGGCTTATCACATTTTCAGATGGCATGCAATTAAGAGGGACAGCTGTTTATCTCACATTCTCCATTTGTTTGCTACTTTAGTCCTCGTAACATCTCTATATACAAGCATCATTGTCACTTAAAAATGAAAAACTTGATACTCAAGGAGATTAAATCACTTAATTAGGGTCACATAGTTTTAATGGGTAGATTGAGTGTTCAAACTCAGGTATGTTTGGTTCTAAAGCATGTACATTTTCTACTATACTACATTTGTTTTTCAGTTCCAAAAGTATATTTTGAGAACCTACTATGTGCCAGGTACTATTCTTGTGACAGAGGATATACTGATGTATAAAACTGATGTGGTCACCACTCTCATGGAACTTATAGTCTAATGTGAATGCAAAACAATAACAAGTCAACAAGCAAAAAAGCACAAATTTAAATAGTGACATGTGGTATGAAGGAAATGGAATAGTTAATGATAAAAAGTAACTGGGAAAGAACATTAGATAAAGTGTCCAGATGTACCTCTTTGAGATTTGAGATTAGCCTTGAATAATGAGAATGAGTTAGCCCTGTGAAGAATGAGGAAGTATGTTTTGGGAAGAGGAAATTAGACAGTCCCAGACTTATGGTGGCTCAATTTATGGTTTTGCAAATTTATGATAGTGTGAAAGTGATAAGCATAATAAATTACATGAGATATTCAACACTTTATTATAAAACTAGAGGCCCGGTGTATGAAATTCATGCATGGAGGGGAGGGTCCCTCAGCCCGGCCTGCACCCTCTCCAATCCTGTACCCCTAGGGAATGTCCAACTGCCTCTCGCAATCTGGGACTACTGGCTCCTAACCGCTTGCCTGCCTGCTTGCCTGATCGCCCCTAACCCCTCTGCCTGCCTGCCTGATCACCCCTAACCCCTCTGCCTGCCTGCCTGATCACCCCTAACCACCTCTACCTACCTGCCTGATCATCCCTAACTGCTCCCCTGCTGGCCTGATCACCCCTAACTGCCTCTGCCTAGCCCTGCACCTGGGATCCAGGATTCCCTTATCTGGTTGGTTGCAGGCACCCAGGACCCGGGCCGGCTTCACCCGGGCTGGCCACAACCACAGGAGACCGTGGGCATGCGGCTTTGCCTGGGTCACAGCTGCAGGCACTGGCACCAGGTACTGCAGGGCAGGCGGCTTGTACCTCTCCTGAGCCACAGGCACAGGTGCTTCAGCTGGTGCCCGGGACCACTGGGCGGGTGGCTTGTCTCTCTCCCAGGCCTCAGGCATAGCCTCTGGTGCCTGGGACCGCAGGGACCATGGGGCATGTGGATTGTCCCTCTCCCAAGCCGCAGGTGCAGCCACTGGCACCCAGGACCATGGGGTGGGCAGCTTGTCCTTCTCCTGGGCTGCAGGTGCAGGCACAGACGCTGGCACCTGGGACTGTGGAGCAGGTCGCTTGTCCCTCTCCCAGGCCGCAGTCTGGCTGGTCCCCATTCCTCTCTCAGGAGCTCATTTGTGTCTGGCTTGTCCCCATTCCTCTATCCCCAGTGTTGAGTGTCTGAGCCCTTACGGCATGATGGCATGAGGGCATGATGACCATTTGCACATTAGCTCTTTATTATATGGAATAACTTTTCTGTTAGATGATTTTGACCAATTCTAGGCTAACGTAAGTGTTCTGAACATGTTTAATATAGGTTAGGCTAAGCTATGATGTTCGGTAGTTTAAGTAAATGAAATCCATTTTCAACTTACAATGGGCTTATCAAGCTGTATTGTAAGATAAGGAGCATCTATAATTGCAAGTACAAAGCCGTTGACTCAATAACAAACAGCATAATCTAGAAAGAGAACTAAGGTCACATAGACATTTGCAATTTATTCTGGCAACACAGTATTTTGAACACTTTGTTTTGAGAATTCTTCTTTTAATGAGTCTTAGTATTACACAAAGTGTGTCTCTTTCTCTAATAGATTAATTACTAAGGATTTGACTTTCTGGCCTTCCTTGCAAATCAGGTATAGGAATGTGACCCAAGATCCACCAATCAGACACATAGTTTAAAATTTTAACTTAAGAGAGTCACGAAATAGAGACGAAGGGGACTTTTTTCTCTTTGGCAGTCATAATGATGTTTTAAAGTTATGTTTCTGGCCCTGACATAGAGTGGTGCACATTTAATGTTCCATAGCTGTATGGTGGAAGTTTCCTCATTAGTTCACTTCTAAATATGATTTTGACTGTTATTTCTGAAAGCCTAGCCTGGAGCCTGACTCTCTAACACTACCAACAATTTTTTAATTTATTTTAATAAGATCATCATTAATTATTCAGCATAATTCTCTGTTGCTTTTAACACTAAATGTTATAGTTAGTATGACTGAAGCATAATGAGAATTAAGATTAGTTGTAGGAAATTCTGGTAAGCAAAATAATGGCCTCAGAAAGATGTACACATCCTAATCCAAGAATTGGCAAATATGTTACCTTACCTGGGAAAAAATGGACTTTGCAGATGCAATTAATTTAAGACTCTTGAGATGAAAAAATTATCATGGATTATCCAGCCAGTGCAAGTAATCAAAATCCTACCTTATAATAGAGAAACATGCAAATTGACCGCACCTCAGCTATGCCCATGATTTGGCCTGCGAGAGGCTGGGGGCGGTACTCCGGGTGGCCTATCCAGTGGTTGAGAAGACCAAGATGGCAGCACCCAATTCTCTTAGTTCCAGGGGTCACGGGGGGGATCGCCACACTGGGGGGGCGTGGCCGGGCCGAGCCAGACGCTCACCGGGGGTCCCGGGGGCAATCGCCACCCTGGGGAGCATGGCCGGGCCCAGCCAGCTGCTCCCGGGGGTCCCGGGGGCGATCGCCACCCTGGGGGGGGCGTGGCAGGACTTGCCCAGCCCCTCCCAGGGTCACTGGGAACATTGCAGGCATGTGGTTGCTGAGACCCAGACCAGGCCTCTGGCCACAGATTCATAGCTTTGCGGAGACCTAGGGCAGGGATCTGCCTCATCTGCAGAGAGACAGAGGTTCTGCAGTGCCCCCAAGACGTGGGTGGGCCCAGCCAGGGATCAAGGGGCATGGAAGGACTCCTGGCAGAGGGGCAAGGACCCTCACCCCTGAGGCGGGGGTTGAGGGGTGGAGCCACCTCAGTGAAGGGGTGCTGTGCTGCAGGGTACTGGACTGACTGACATGATTCAGAGAAGCTCCCAGTGCTAATGGGCCTCACTCAGGTGGCCTTCACACTTCAGAGGCAGTGACTACTGCTCCTGCCTTGACCCAAAAGCAAGCTCGCTACACCCTGCCCCATAGCAGAGCATGCTTAGGCAGTGAGTGGGAAGCCTTCCACCTGCTTCCGAGAAGCGGGGGCAGTAAAGAATGGGGGGAGAGGAAAGAATGTGGAGCATCCGCAATGAAGAGGTGCTTGAGAAAGAGGCTCGGAAGCCTGACTGGAAGGTTTGTTCTGTTTGCTGGGCCGCTGCCCCTTAGGAAGCACAAAGAGCATGGCTCTGAGGGCTTCCTGTGTGCTGAGTCAAGTTCCACAGCCAACTGGAATTGGCCTCAGTTTCCTTGTCTGTAAAATGGATTAAGCGTGTCCCAGGGCCTTCACTGAGCTTTGATGGCCAATTGAGATACTATATAAAGAAAATGAGGGAAGAAGTGAGAAAGAAAAGGAAGGATGAGAAACACAAAAGAAAGACTGAAAGGAACCTGTAAACCCATTGTCACTTAAATAGGGAATATAGTCAGTAGTGTTGTAATTATGGTATGATGCCAGGTGGGTAATAGAAATATCGAGGAACACTTTGTAAAGTATATGATTGTCTAACCACTATTCTGTAACTAATATAAAACCTGAAACCAATACAAAATAATCTTGAATGTAAAGAAATGAAAATTGGAGTGAAATTTTTATAAATTTCAAAGTTTAAATAAAAGCTGTAAAGGAAGGAAGGGGAGAATAAAAAGTGTTTTTCATTTTGCCTCTTCATTAAAAAGACAGTTGTCTTTATATGGTGCTTTTATACTTTTCTATGTCATTATCTCATTTTAATTTCTGGGCAACTTAAAGACAAGATAAGTATTCCCTCCACTATTCAAAGAAAGGAAATCTTGGTGTCTGGTCCTAATGATTCAATCGTCAAGCCCTTGTTGTAAAGCAGGGTTAGTAAAATTTTCTGTGCAGGGTCATATCTATACTAATAAAAGCCTTGGGGGTGATCAGGCCAGCAGGGGAGGGTATTTAGGGGCAATCAGGCCCGTAGAGGAGCAGTTAGGGGTCAATCAGGCCAGCAAGGAAGCAGTTAGGGGGCAATCAGGCAGGTAAGTGAGCGGTTAGGAGCCAGCAGTCCCGGATTGTGAGAGGGATGTCCCACTGCAGGTTTAGGCCCGATTCCACAATTCTGGAACAATTCCCTAATCCTGCAGTTGGACATCCCCCGAGGGGTCCCATATTAGAGAGGGTGCAAGCTGGGCTGAGGGACACCCTCCCCAGTGCACGAATTTTGTGCACCGGGCCTCTAGTAGTCCTTATAAGAGGGAAGCAAGAGGATCAGAGTAAGTGAGGACATATGAAGATGGAAGCAGAGGTAAGAGTGACATGAGGCCATGAGCCAACAAATGCAGGTGGCCTCTAGAAGCTAGTAAAGGCAAGGAACAGAGTCTTTCCTAGAGCCTCCAGAAGGAATGGAGCCCTGTCAACCTATTTTTGACTTCTGACCTCCAGAACTGTAAGAAAATAAATGTATGTAGATTTAAGTCACCAAGTTTTTGGTAATTTGTTACAGCAGCCAAAAGAAACTAATATAGAGACATCAAAGAGGAAAGCCCAGACTGTACCATGTATGGTCTTATAGGTCACAATAAAGAGTGTGGATTTTAAGTTGATGTGACAATTGGAAGATTTTAAGCAGGAAAGTCACATTACATGATATGATTTTAAAATATGACTTTTGCTCGTATGTGGAGAAATTTACTAGAATGAGCCAAGACTAGTGTGAATGAGGGTATACCAGTTTAGGAGGCTATAGCTACAGTCAAAGTAAGAGGTGGTGGTATCTTGGACTTGCATATTGATAAAAAGATTGAATTGAGGGGAAAAAGATAAACACATAAAATGTAAAAGAAAGATGGATTGATGCAAAGCTCTCAGGGGAGACAGACTGGACCCAAGTGCTGGCAGAGGGATTAGTTTGAGTTGTGTGGGGCAGCTTCTTTATTTTAACATTAAGAAAACAGTAGGTAGAATGGGGGGGGAAAAGTAGACATACATGAAACTTTCCACAATAAATAATTAAAAAAAAGAAAACAGTAGGTGGGCTAGACAGGGTCAATGGGGGAAAAAGAGGGGATGTATGTAATATTTTCAACAATAAAATTTTTTTAAAAAGAAAGAAAACAGTAAAAGAGGAGGTGTGTGTGCAAATATATATATAGTAATAAAAGTGTAAGATGCAAATTGACCATACCTTCGTGACACCCACCAGGCGATCAGGAGTGAGTATGCAAATTAACCCAACAAATATAGTGGGTTAATTTACATACACAGGCACCGAGTGGCCGGGGGCAGGGCAGGACACCATGGCGATGATGCAGGCGTTGCACCCAGCCCCCAACTGCTCTGGGCCTCTGGGCAGCGTGGGAAGGCAGAAAGGTGGCTCCGGCCAGAGCAAAGGCGGTGCTGGCAGCCAGGGGAAGGAAGGGCCATTCTTGCATGAATCTTGATGCATAGGGCCTCTAGTCTATAAATATGCATCAGGTGGGATAGGCTCAATATCAAACTATCCTATATAATAAAGAGGTAGTATGCAAATTGAGCCTCACACCCTTGCATCACAAGATGGCTGCCCCCATGTTAACACAAGATGGCCACCCCCACATCATCACAAGATGGCCACCAAAGATTGCTGCCCCCACGTCATCACAAGATGGCCACCCCTGTGTCATCACAAGATGACTGCCCCATGTCATCACAAGATGGCCACCCTCACATTGTCATAAGTTGGCAAGGGAGGGCAGTTGGGGGTGACCAGTCCTGCAGGGGAGGGCAGTTGGGGTGACCAGGCCTGCAGGGGAGGGCAGTAGAGGGTGATTGGGCTGGCATTGAAGCAGTTAGGTGTCAATCATGCTGGCCAGGGAGTGGTTAGGTGTCAATCAGGCTGGCAGGGGAGAGGTTAGGGGTGATTAGGCAGCCAGGCAGGTGAGTGGTTAGGAGCCAGCAGTCCTGGATTGTGAGAGGGATGCCAGACTGCAGTTTAGGCTCTATTCCACAGGGATCGGCCTATTCTGGCAGTAGGACATCCCCCGTGGGGTCCCAGATTGGAGAGGGTGCAGGCTGGGCTGAGGGACACCCCCCCAGTGCACGAATTTCATATACCAAGCCTCTAGTATATATATCATTATCAAAGTGTATAGAAATGCCTCAAAATATGATGATATCAGGAGAGCAATAACCACCTCCAGAGGTTTTAACTGTCCTATGCCTATGCCTGTTGCTTCTCTATTATTTGCATGGAGAGATTGTGAAGAGTGATATAAGCAAGTATCAGAGTCTCCATACCAAACTATACATATGTAGTTTGATATTGAGAATATCCCATCTGATGGTATTTTATTTTCAAAATAGGAGGATACTATCTTTTCAAAGTGAAGACGATTAGCATAAACTATTTTCTTTTCACCATAGAAAAGATATAAAAATACTTAGATTAAGTAATATCCATTTTGGGTTTAATCTGTCATTGAATATTAAGAGTTGACTAGATAACCCAAATCCTGGGCTGAGGTTAAGGAACAAATCAGATTTGGAACAGGATTAATGATTGAGACTTCCAATACAAAGAGAAACACAAACAAAACAACTCATTTGTGCTTAGTCTATACCACTAGGAATATAATATACCATCTGAAAATAATTCTAATTTTAGTGAACTATGTGCTATTCCAACTATAATGAGACTAGTATGGTTATTTCTAAGAATCACAACATTAAGGGATGTTAACAAATAATAACAAATTCAGAATAGGACAAAAAAATAGAAACCATCTCATGAGAAACAGAGAAAGTGGGGATGATCAATTTTCATATATTTAAAAGGCTGTTATGTGAAAGAGTAAAAAAAAATCACAGTCATTGTTTAAATAGGAATGATAATAATTCTGCCTAATACAAAGAGTTCTTTTGATGATTAAATGAAGGTATTTATACATGCACATTATTTCTCCTATTATTTTTTAAATATATTTTTATTGATTTCAGAGAGGAAGGTAGAAGGAGAGAGAGATAGAAACATCAATGATGAAAGGGAATCATTGATTAGCTTCCTCCTGCATGCCCCCTCCTGGGGACCAAGCCCGCAACCTGGGCATGTGCCCTTGACCGGAATCGAACCTGGGACCCTTGAGTCTACAGGCTAATGCTCTATACATTGAGCCAAACTGGTTAGGGCTATTTCTCCTATTATTAATATCGGGGCCCAGTGCACGAATTTGTGCACCTGAAAGGAACTGTGGGCTGTGAGGCTGCGGTGGGCACAGGTGCAGGTCTCAGCCCATCCTCCATGCCCCTGCCCAGCCCTGCTCGCCACAGCCCCCAGTCCCCTGTCTGCCGGTAGCCCTACTTCTGCTGCTGCCACTCCCACAAACTAATGATGCTGGCCCTACTTACACCTGCTGACGGCACAAATCGATTGTGGATGGTGCCGGCAGCAGGTGTGAAAAGGGCCAGTGCCATCAGCCAGTGCGAGGGGAAGCTGCTGTTCCAATCAACCCTCAGGAACAGGGGGAGGTGGAGAAGCCCTCAGGGGCAGTCAGGGCCAGCAGTCGCCGCTCACACCCACTGATGGTGCCAAGCAATTGGGACTGGTGCTGGACATTGGCAGCAGGTGTGAGTGGCAGCTGCTGGCCCCAATCACCCCTCAGGAGCAGGTAGAGGTGGAGAAGCCCTGAGGGGCGATCGAGGCCGGCAGCTGTTGCTCACACCTGCTGATGACACTGAGCAATCAGGGCCAGTGCTGGGAGCCAGCAGCAGGTGCAAGCACAGGGCAGGACCACAGTACGTGGGAGCAAAGAATTTTCAGTAACCTCCAGAGGCTCGCCCTGATGACAGCAACCAATGCCCGGCCTTGGTCTGGTGCCCCCGCTTACCTGCTCTACCATCACACCATGGCCGACATCCACCATGTTCCGTGCTCTGCTGTCTGCTGCCAATAGCTGCCATGTTCCGTGTGCGCCCCCTGGTGGTCAGCACATGTCATAGCAACTGGTGTTCGGTTGTTTGGTTGTTCTGCCATTCGGTCTATTTGCATATTAAGGTTTTATATATAGAGATTCTTGTTTTTCTATAGGACAGAGCCTAGACCAATGATACTAGAATAAATCATATTTTAGCCAAGCATGGATAACAATAATAGGTGTGTAAATGTAGGAGATCCTGCCTAGTTAGGTAATGAGATCACTGCCATTAAGAGAGCCCAGGCAGACCTGGCTGTTGTGGTTCAGTTGGTTGGGTGTTGACCATGCATGGAAAGGTTGTCATTTGATTCCAGGTCAGGGTGCATGCCCAGGTTTCAGGCTCAAAGCCTGATAGAGGGCCTGTAGGAGGCAGCCAATCAATGTTTTTCTCTCACATCGATGTTTCTCTCTCTCTCTCTCTCTCTCTCTCTCTCTCTCCCTATCCCCCTTCCTCTCTCTATAAAAATCAATTATATATAAAATTAAAAAAAATAAAAGAGCCCAGGCAGATGGTAGATTTATTGCCAGGATAATTCAGAGGGAGGATATTTCCATTTTGAGTTGTATGGGAACTAAAAAAAAATTAACATTTTCCTCTCACATCCTAAATTCTTCTGGCTGGGCTAATAGCCAAATTAACAGTGGCAGATTAACATAAAAAGAAATCAAAGTTTAATATATGAACATGGATAATTCACATAGGCATGCTTATTCGATGAAAATTCCAAAGACACTGAGGCAACATTGGATATGCTATAAGGCATTTTTAGACAAAGAAGAAGTGGGGTGGGGACAGGCTTATTAGATTTCAAAAGTGAGAATGGGCAATTTACAGGTAGTTGAGGAAGAGTAGAACCCACATAGCAGGAAATTCCTTGCCAGGCAACTCAGAAACAATGGGACATAGGGGTATCTAGTTAACAGGTACCTGCCTGAAAGCCTCTTTTTTACCATACTTAATTCAAATTAAGCTAAGGCTACATCCTAAATTCTCCTTTCTGAAGCAAGTTTCTCTGTCTGAGTCTCTTGGGCAGGAAGAAGGGGGGGTGTCAAAGTTTCTTTCTGAGTCTTTTGTTTCTTAATAAACAGCTTAAAATCAATATCCCCCAAAAGCAGCTTCAGGATGGTAGAATTTTGGTCACTTTGGTGGAAAGTTAGGCAAAGCTGACCACAGAAGTCCCATATATAACTCTAAGAATCTAAAGTGTTTTGCTTTAATATCTAATTTTTTATACATCTGTACAAATAACGTTTTTACTCTCAATTTTCCAACTCTTTAGTTCCCCACCTTCTGCCAGCCCCCGATAAAAGATGGAAGTGCAGGAACTGGTACAGCCACTATAGAGAACAATATGAAAGATCCTCAAAAAATAGAACTATCCTACTTCTGAGTATATATCCAAAGGAATTTAAATGAAAATTCCCTCCAGATATCTTCAGTCCCAAGAGATAAGATTATTTAGAATTTTTTTGACTTGTTAAAGTTAAATAAAAGTAGAGGAAAATTCCCACTAATTCTACAAATGCTATCATCATTTGTTACTGCACGACTGTCTCCTTTAGCTCTCACCTGCCAGATAACACCTCTTCGTGTATTCAAATTTTAAGTTTCTTTTGTCTACCACTAAGATTTTTGAGGGTAAAGCCATCTACTACCAACTCTGCTATTAAATTGCTTTATTACCATGAAAATCTCTCTCTCTCTCTCTCTCTCTCTCTCTCTCTCTCTCTCTCTCTCTCTCTTTTTCTTTTCTTTTTTCTTTTTGGTCTGGAATTCCTATTTTTTTTTTTTAAAAAAAGGAGGGGGGTTATGGATTAGGTGATATGCTTAATTTTGTGTAAAAATGTGATTCAGTCCAGCCTGTGTTGCTCAGTGGTTGAGGGTTGACCTATGAATCAGGAGGTCATGGTTAAATTCCTGGCCAGGGCACATGTGGGGCATACAGGAGGCAGCCAATCAATGATTCTCTCTCATTGATGTATCTCTCTCTCTCTCTCTCTCTCTCTCTCTCTCTCTCTCTCTCTCTTTCTATACCCCTCTCCCTTCCTCTCTGAAATCAATAAAAATATATTTTTAAAATGTGATTCAATTATACCTCCCCACCCCCAGTTAGAAGATTGGTATTACTTTTGAACAGCAAAGTTGTTTTTTCTTTTTAATATTTTTTATTGAATTCAGAGAGAAAAGGAAAAGGAGGGAGAGAGAGATAGAAACATCAATAATGAGAGAGAATCATTGATTGGCTGCTTCTTGCACACCCCCTACTTGGGATCGAGCCTACAACCCGGGCATGTGCCCTCAGCTGGAATCAAACCTGGGACCCTTCAGTCCACAGGCCAATGCTCTATCCACTGAGCCAAACCAGCTAGGGCTGAACAGCAAAGTTTTAAAGGAAGCATTAATGCTTTTGATATGGGATTTTTGGACTGGAACACTCAGTGTTCCCCTGAGCAGGATGGTTCCCCTGATTCTTTGACGGAAGATGGTATAGCAAAGGTTGAAAATTTATTTATTGTGGGACTCTTTCCCCCTCCATGTAGGAATGGGGAAAGAGTCCCACTGAGTTTCTGTTTCCACCATCTATAAAGGCTGCAAGTCTCTGTGTCCTGATATCCCCACTGATTGGTCAATATTCCTGAGCTCAAAGGTCAAACCTCACATGGAACATGTGAGTGAGACCCTCCTCCCTCATTGTTCTCCTATTCCTTCTCAGCTTTCTTCCTCCTTCTTTATTTTGTACATTTAGACCTTTTGTTACTCCTAGTTTCCTTATCTCATGTAAATGTTAACTGTTGCCTCTCCCTAGTCTTATGGAAACGTAACTTCTCCCAGTCTGTAGCCCTGTGTTTTTTTCATAGACATCTTTAATTTTTTAAAATTTCCTAAACCTGCCTATATCCCCCTAAATTTCCTATTTCACTTTTATAAAATAAAGGTACTGAAAAGAAAACCAAAGGAAGTAGTTAAGACCTAACTATCCTTGAGTTGAGAAGCTTTTTGAGGCTTGATGATAGGCTCAGAAGAAAATTAAGTGCTATAGGATTATATTTACTTCTCAGGAAACAGCAGGAACCTTTAAGCATATACCAAATGCCAGCTAACAACTGTTATTAATGAGGCTTTAGCTGTAAGTTTTCATATTTGTTTACAAAGGAAAGGTTACAACTTAATAAAATACCATCCTAATATATAAAAACCCAGTGTCCGTAACATCCAAAACGACTGAAGGCTCGACTGACTGGAAATCAGTACTGGGTTGCCGTGTGGCATCGGACCTAAACTGGCAGTTGGACATCCCCCAAGGGGTCCCCGATTAGAGAGGGTGCAGGCTGGGCTGAGGGAACACCCCTCCTCCATGCACAAATTTTATGATCCGGGCCACTAGTGTCTATAGAATTATCTAATGGAAGATATCAG
This sequence comes from Eptesicus fuscus, assembly GCF_027574615.1. Lineage (NCBI taxonomy): Eukaryota > Metazoa > Chordata > Mammalia > Chiroptera > Vespertilionidae > Eptesicus > Eptesicus fuscus. The sequence continues at coordinate 98,294,706 of NC_072473.1, forward strand.
CTCTAACATTATCAAAGTGTAAAGAAATGCCTCAAAATACTGTGATATCAGGAGAGCAAGAACCACCTCCAGAGGTTTTAACTGTTCTATGCCTATGCCTGTTGCTTCTTCTACATTATCTGCATGGAAAGACCATGTAGAGTAATATATAGAGAAAACAAGTATCAGGTTGCCCAAAGAAGGTCTTCTTTTACTAAACTAGAATGGCTGAAACATTTTTTAAAATGGGGTTCAAGTATCACCTACATCGATTTCCAGATATATAAATTTAAACAAAACTTACCTCACTGAGTTTTACTATCTTTATTTGTATAATGGGCATATTAGTGAAAGTTTTATATATATGTTTTAGGGGTTCAGAACCAGTTGCCTCAAGGTGGCCACTCAGGCATGCAAATTATTTTGAGCTGAAAACAATTAAGGCCCAGAAAGCTAAGGAAGAACCTTTGACCTTCCCCTTTATTGCCCAAAATAATTTAGACAAAGGACTTGCTCCAGGAAGGGAGCTATCACCATATATGACTATTTTATTATGAACTAGGTATAATAGACAAGAGGAACCTAGCAAGGCCCATTTGACCTAAGTGAAGTTCTCTCTGTGTCCCATTGTTTCAAGATGGCTCAATATGTATTTGTTTACTAAACTTTCACTCTTTTCATCTCCCTGCAAATTGTCTTATGTCCCCTTCCTTAGTTCTGAATGACTTACAGGGTGGGGAAAAAGTAGGTTTACAGTTGTGAGTATGTGGAATTTATTCTTGTATTATTAACTAGAGGCCTGTTGCACGAAATTTATGAATCAGTAGGGTCCCTAGGCCTGGACGGCGATCAGGGCTGATCTGTGGGTGATTGGTGGGGCTATTGGGACCTCTGCTTGCACCCACCTTGGCCTGGCACTGCCTGCTCAGCTGCTAAACCATCCCGCCACGGTCCCGCTCTCATCAGGGCCCATTGGGGCCAGCAGTGTCACCACTGCTGCCTGCTGTCAGTGCTACATAACTGCCACCCGCCATGTTCTGTGCTGCCCCCTGGTGGTCAGCACACATCTAACTCCCAGTCGGTCAAACTCCTGCCCATGGGGACAATTTGCATGTTAGCCTTTTATTATATAGGATTATTTATTATTTCTTTGCATTATTTGTCTTCTTCTAAGTGTACAGTCGCATTGTGACATTCTTCTGAGTTAATAAAGCTATTGTAATAATCATAACCTGCATGTCTATTTCTATACAAACAACTATAAGCCTACTTTTCCCCACCCCTGTATAAAGCTCATTTTGCCTTACTATCTTTAGATTTAAAAAAAAAATTCTTTATTGATAAAGGTATCACATATTTGTCCTCATCCCTCCATTACCATCCCACACCCCTCCCCACACATGCCCCCCCCCTCCTGTTGTCCTTAACAGCTGGTTAGGCTCATATGCTTGCACACAAGTCCTTTGGTTGATCTCTCCCCTTTACCCCCACCCTTCCCTACCCTCCTCCTGAGGCTCGATAGTCTGTTCCATGCCTCCTTGTTTCTGAGTCTGTTCTTGTTCATCAGTCTATGTTGTTCATTATTTCCCCTATATGAGTGAGATCATGTACTATTAGAAATACACTTATTAAGAACCGAAAATGAGACAAGCAATAATGGTTATGGTGACAGGCAAATGAATCAGTATGTAGTGAGTTTCCTTCTGGGCCAACAGTTCTTTTGAGACCCAATTTCAGTGTCCAACAGTTCCTTATGTGTACATGTCAGCACTGACATTTCAGTTCTGGATGGTGGACAAATGGTGGTAATGCAGGTCCGACTCTGTCTGGTTTGGTCCTGGGCAACCTGCAGTGATGCACAGCTGCTAACTGCTAGTATGGGAAGGCCACATCAGCGTCTTCTGTCTCTGGACTGCTTCTCTTCTGTCTTGATGGCTGGAGTAGTCCTGTCAATTCCTCTCTGTTGCTGGAATCCACATGGTCTCGGATTTGTTTTCTGAAAATATACAAACATATTCTCAACCAAAAGTTAATAAAGGAATATTTTCTATAAATTTGACTGGGGATCCTTTTTCATTTTTTGCCTAAATGATTTTCCTCTGGCTTGTTTTGTCACCTTATGTGTTTTTTTTTTTTTTTAATATATATTTCTTTATTGATTTCAGAGAGGAAGGGAGAAGGAGAGAGAGATAGAAACATCAATGATGAGAGAGAATCATTGTTCAGCTGCCTCCTGCACACCCCCTACTGGGGATCAAGCCTGCAACCCAGGCATGTGCCCTTGGCTGGAATCGAACCTGGGACCATTCAGTCCACAGGCTGACGCTCTATCCACTGAGCCAAGCAGGCTAGGGCACCTTATGTGTTTTTCATGGGTGTCTTGCTTTTAGCCTTACAATTAATTTTCTAAAGTATTAATTTTCTAGATGTAATTTACTTACAGGATATTTTTCCTTACATGATATTCCTCTACTATCCCCTCCTTTTTTCATTTAAATGGTAGGAGGCTTTTGAGATTTTTATATGTAGTCTTGATGGTTTTTAAATTTTAATTTTTTGCACTATAATATTACTGTTTTAGGTTCATTACATGGTGCGCAATTTTATCATGAGATGAAGTACCAATAAAAATTTTAATTAACACTTTAGGAACACCTTTTTGTCCAGTACAATTAATTTTTCTAGAATATTCGCTTGTTTCAACTAGCCAATTTAAATTTGCCTGAAAACTTGACTACTATTTTACTGTCAAATTTATTACCCTAACAACAATCTTATTTTACCCTGTAAATATTGGTGGAAGGGATTATTTGCCTTCTTGAGTAGGTACTGAGCATTCCTGGTGGTAGGCTGGATTTAGATATCATAAACCCACTTCCCCACACCATAGGTACAAGACAACTCAAACAATTCTTGTTGGAGTGAGAGGGCAGCTGCTGTCGGCCAAGTCTCTGTCTGTCACCTGGGTCCTGATCTGAGCTGGGCATGGGAAGCATGAAGCAGCCATGGGGGCAGGAGACATCCCTCAGAAGGGGCTAGGATTCAGGCCCCTGCAATGTTGGGGGGGTGAGGGTCTGTGCCCCACCTCTGTTGATCCCCAAATTCTCTCCTGATGGCCCCTCTGCGACTGTGCCTGTCTTAGGTTGTTCCTTCCTTGAGGAATCTTACCCGTCTCTGGCTAACAAGCCATCCTTCGGGGCAAAGCAGGGTGACGTGAGGTTCAGTTTTGTCTCCTTGGTAGCCTAGGCCCCCGTGGCCTCCATGCCCAGCACCTTCCTTGGGATCCCCTCGCCTGCTGGCGGGACCCCAGCACTGATCACACATCTTTTGGACCCCGGGTTTCTTCTCCAGGGAGGGCTCAGTTCGCCCCACTGGGTGAGAGACAGATCCATGGCATCAGTCATCACGAGACTTCAACCTTGACATGAACAGAGAGCTCATGCAACAGCTGTGAGCAATTGAATTGTGAGAAGAGGGTCTCTGTTGGCCTAAAGGGTAAGAGGGACCAATATAGAATGCTCAGGTGCCTTCCCAGGAGGCCCTCTACACAATGAAAAGGATTAAATCCTTACATGTCCGTTTTAAATTGCTGCCAGACATTCAAAGAATTAGTAAGTTTGCTAGGGATAATTGTATATTATGCTGTTGTAATTCTAAAGTATCAAGAGATGTGTTAAGTTTGTCTCCAAGCACCAAACAGATGACTTTTTTTTTTTTATCCACAAGGGTGCGAGGAACTATTATAAGTACTGGGGGTGATCCAAATCTGGGAACAATTTTAATGATAGTGTAGAATAATATCATGTAAGGATATTCTTTGTTCTAGTCCATGGCAATTCCCTTTCAAACTGGCTGTCCATTTCTTTTTATATAGACAAGATCTTAGTTACATTTTCTGCACCTCTACTGGGGGCAAGTAGTGATAGTAGTGACACCCTTTCTTTGGTGTCCACACAAGCCAGAAACCTCTCTTTAATTGTACACACAAAGGGGCATTGATTTGATTTTGTGTCATACAAAAGGGATGCTGGGTGGAGACCCTTGTGTATTTATACTTTCTTGCCCCACCCATGGACCTCCAGGATATCCAGGGTGTTTGGTATTATTGGTAACTACATTAGTCAGGGGATCAGCTCACATAAGGGGTCTTACCCATGAAAGGTCAGGAGCATAAGACCAAAATACTTACCCTCTTGTCCCAGGTAAAATTACCGTACATCTGATGATTGCTAGCGTGGCTAGAAAGGCATTCTCAGGCATTCTTGGGTTTCTGGATACCTCACAATTTCTTCCCTGAGATTTGATGTTCTGATTGATGTTTCTCTGTTTTTGGATCTATTTTTCCCCCCATCAGTTTATGTTGTTCATTATATTCCAGAAATGAGTGAGATCATGTGATATTTATCTTTCTCTGCCTGGCTTATTTCACTAAGCATAATGTTCTCCATCTCCATCCATATTGTTGCAAATGGTAAGAGCTCCTTCTTTTTTACCGCAGCATAGTATTCCACTGTGTAGATGTACCACAGTTTTTTAATCCACTCATCTGCTGATGGGCACTTAGGCTGTTTCCAAATCTCAGCTATGGTGAATTGTGCTGCTATGAACATACAGGTGCATATATCCTTTCTGATTGATGTTTCCAGTTTCTTGGGATATATTCCTAGAAGTGGGATCACTGGGTCAAATGGGAGTTCTATTTTTAGTTTTTTAAGGAAACTCCATACTGTTCTCCACAGTGGCTGCACCAGTCTGCATTCCCACCAGCAGTGCATGAGGGTTCCTTTTTCTCCACATCCTCACCAGCACTTGTCATTTGTTGACTTGTTGATAATGGCTATTCTGACAGGTGTGAGATGGTACCACATTGTTGTTTTGATTTGCATCTCTCTAATGATTAGTGATTTAGAGCAGGTTTTCATGTCTCTTGGCCTTCCTTCTGTCTTCTTTTGAAAAGTGTCTATTTAGATCAGTTGCCCATTTTTTGATTGGGTTGTTTATCTTCTTTTTGTTAAGCTCCATGAGTTCCCTGTAAATGTTGGAGACTAAACCCTTATCATTGACATCATTGGCAAATATGTTCTCCCATGTAGTGGGCTTTCTTGTTGTTTTATTGATGGTTTCCTTTGATGTGCAAAAGCTTTTTATTTTGATGTAGTCCCATTTGTTTATTTTCTCTTTAGCTTCCATTGCCCTAGGAGCGGTATCAGCGAAGAAGTTCTTTTGGCATATGTCAGAAATTTTTCTGCCTGTAGATTCCTCTAGTATTTTTATGGTTTCCTGTCTTACGTTTAAGTCCTTGGTCCATTTTGAGTTTATTTTTGTGTATGGTGTAAGTTGGTGGTCTAGTTTCATTTTTTTGCATGTATCTGTCCAATTTTCCCAACACCATTTGTTAAAGAGACTGTCTTGACTCCATTGTATGTTCATGCCTCCTTTGTCAAATATTAATTGAGCATAGTGATTTGGATTGATTTCTGGGTTCTCTATTCTATTCCATTGATCTATATGTCTGTTCTTGTGCCAATACCAGGCAGTTATGAGAACAGTGGCTTTGTAATATAGCTTGAAATCTGGTATTGAGATCCCTCCTACTTTGTTCTTCTTTCTCAGGATTGCTGTAGGTATTCGGGGTCTTTTTTTATTCCAGATGAATTTTTGGAAAGTTCGTTCTAGGTCTGTGAAGTATGCCATTGGTATTTTAATGGGAAGTGCATTGAAATTATAGATTGCTTTGGGTAGTATGGACATTTTGATGATGTTGATTCTACCAATCCATGATCACGGTATGTTCTTCCATCTGTTTATGTCTTCCTCTATCTCTTTTTTCAGTGTTGTGTAGTTTGCCGCATATAGGTCTTTTACCTCCTTAGTTAAGTTTCTTCCTAGGTATCTTAATTTTTTTGGTGTGATGATAAATGGGATTGCTTTCTTAGTCTCTCTTTCTGTAAGGTCATTATTGGTGTAAAGAAATGCCATAGATTTCTTAGCATTTATTTTGTATCCTGCTACTCTGCCGAATTCATTTATTAAGTCTAGTAATTTTTTGATGGAGTCTTTAGGGTTTTCTATGTACAGTATCATGTCATCTGCAAATAAGGACAGTTTTACTTCTTTTACAATCTCGATGCCTTTTACTTCTTCTTCTTGTTTTATTGCAATGGCTAGTATTTCCAACACTATGTTGAACAGGAGTAGTGAGAGTGGGCATCCCTGTCTTGTTCCTGTTCTTAGAGGAAATGGTTTTAGTTTTTGTCCATTGAGTATGATGTTGGCTGTGGGTTTGTCATATATGGCTTTTATTATGTTGAGGTATGATCCTTCTATTCCCAGCTTGCTGAGAGTTTTTATCAAGAAAGGGTGTTGGATTTTGTCAAATGCTTTTTCTGCATCAATTGATATGACTATGTGATTTTTATATCTCAATTTGTTTATGTGATGTATCACGTTTATTGATTTGCGAATATTGTACCATCCTTGCATCCCAGGGATAAATCCTACTTGGTCGTGGTGTATGATCTTTCTTATGTATTGCTGTATTCGATTTGCTAGAATTTTGTTGAGGATTTTGGCATCTATGTTCATGAGGGATATTGGCTTGTAATTCTCTTTCATTGTGTTATCTTTATCTGGTTTTGGTATTAGGGTGATGCTGGCTTCATAGAAGGAGCTTGGAAGTGTTCCTTCTTCTTGAATTTTCTGGAATAGTCTGAGGAGGATAGGTTTTAGCTCTTCCTTGAATGTTTCATAAAACTCCCCTGTGAAGCCGTCTGGCCCCAGGCTTTTGTTTGCTAGAAGCTTTTTGATGACTGCTTCAATTTCTTCCATAGTTATCAGCCTATTGAGATTTTTAGTCTCTTCCTGAGTATGTTTTGGAAGGTTGTGTTTTTCTAGGAATGTGTCCATTTCCTCCAGGTTGTCTAGTTTGTTGGAGTAGAGTTGTTCATAGTATTTTTTTACAATCCTTTGTATTTCTGTTGGGTCTGTTGTTAATTCAACTCTTTCATTTCTGATTTTGTTTATTTGGGTCCTCTCTCTTTGCTTCTTGGTGAGCCTGGCTAGAGGTTCATCGATCTTGTTTATCCTTTCAAAGAACAAGCTCTTGGTTTTGTTGATCTTGTGTATTGTTTTTTTGGTGAGAGTTTTTATCAAGAAAAACTCATTCATTTCAAGAAAAACTCATTCATTTCAAGAAAATGTCATTCATTTCTGCTCTTATCTTTATTATTTCCTTTCTTCTGCTCACTGTGGGCTTTTCTTGCTGCTCCCTTTCTAATTCTTTGAGTTGTTGAGTTAGATGATCTATTACCATTTTTTCTTGTTTTTTGAGGTAGGCCTGTAGAGCTATACATTTCCCTCTCAGGACTGCTTTCATTGTGTCCCTTAGGATTTGCAATGCTGTGTTTTTATTGTCATTAGTCTCCAGGATGTTTTTAATTTCTTCTTTGATCTCATTGATAACCCAATCATTGTTTAGTAGCATGCTATTCAGTTTCCAAGTGTTTGAATTTTTTGGAATGTTTTCATTGTACTTTATTTCGAATATTATGCCATTGTGGTCTGAGAAAATGCTTGATATGATTTCAATCTTTTTGAATTTGGGGAGATTTTGCTTGTTACCCAATAATTAGTCTATTTTTGAGAATGTCCCATGTGCACTTGAGAAGAACGTATATTCCATGGCTTTGGGGTGAAATACTCTGAAGATGTCAATTAGGTCTATCTGATCTAGTGTGTCATTTAGAATTGCTGTTTCTTTGCTGATTTTTTGTCCAGAGGATTTATCCATTGATGTCAGTAGTGTATTAAAGTCCCCTACTATGATTGTATTGATGTCGATCTCTCCCTTGATATCTTCCAGCAGATTTTTTATGTATTTGGGTGCTCCTGCATTGGATGCATATACGTTTACCAGAGTTATATCTTCTTGCTGGATTGCTCCCTTTAGTATTATGTAGTGGCCTTCCTTATCTCTTATTAAAGACTTTACTTTGAGGTCTATTTTATCTGATATAAGTATCACAACCCCAACTTTTTCCTCATTTCCATTTGCCTGAAAAATGTTTTTCCATCCCTTCACTCTCAATCTGTGTGAGTCTTTTGCTCTAAGGTGGGTCTCTTGTAGACAGCAAATATATGGGTCATGTTTCCTTATCCATTCAGCTACCCTATGTCTTTTGATTGGTGCATTTAATCCATTAATGTTTACTGTTATTATTGATAAGTACCTGTTTGTTGACATATTTTTCCTTAGTGTTTTTCTTCTTGCCTTTCTCTTTCTTCTTTTTACAGCAGTCCCTTTAGCATTTCTTGCATTGCTGGCTTGGTAGTGATGAACTCTCTTAGCCCTTTTTTGTCTGTGAAGCTTCTGATTCCACCTTCAATTTTAAATGATAGCATTGCTGGGTATAGTATTCTTGGATTCAGTCCCTTGTTTTGCATCACTTTGTATATTTCATTCCATTCCCTTCTGGCCAGGTGTGTTTCTGTTGAGAAATCAGTTGATATTCTGATAGGAGATCCCTTGTAGGTAACTTTCTGTTTCTCTCTGGCAGCCTTTAAGATTCTTGCTTTGTTGTTGGTGTTCGTCAATTTAATTATGATGTGTCTTGGTGTCGGTCTTTTGGGGTTCAACTTGTTTGGGACTCTGTGTACTTCTTGGACTTGGACAGTTTTTTTCTTGCCAATATCAGGGAAGTTTTCTGTCATTATTTCTTCTAACAGGTTTTCTATTCCTTGCTTCTCTTCCTCTCCTTCTTTTATCCCTATTATTCGAAGGTTGTTTCGTTTTGTGTTTTCCCGAAGCTCCCTTAGGCTCTCTTTTTGCCTTTTAAGTCTTCTTTCCTGTTGCTGCTGTGTTTGTGTGTTTTTTCCTACCTTGTCTTCTAATTCGCTAATGCGGTCCTCAGCCTCTTCTACTCTACTCTTTAAGCCTTCCATTGTGTTCTTTATTGCAGCTATGTCGTTCTTCATCTCCTCTTGGTTTCTTTTCATGTTGGTGACATTTTCATTCAGCTCCTTATAGTTCATTGAGTTGGTGTATTTGTCATCCATCCGTTTAAACATCCTTATAACGAATACTCTGAATTCTTTCTCTGTTAAGCTGCTAGCCTCAAGTTCATTTAACTCCCTTTCTGGTGATTCCTCTTTTTCCTCCCTTTGGGGATTTCCTTTTTGTCTCCCCATGTTTTCCTGTAATGTTTTAATTGTAGATCCACTTGCTTTGCTACCCAGGTTCTTTTGAGGATGGTGCTACTGGTGTAATCTGTCAGTTCTCCTGGGCTTGGTAATCTAGTGTAGCTCCCTACTTGAGCTACTGGTGTTCTCTTGACGTAGGCCTGGGAGCTTGAGAGGCACAACTGTGGTGTCTAAAAGTCAGTAGCTATTGAATGGAGGTCCCAGTTTTTGCTGTCTTGCACCCTTAGTTGAAATCGCGTGTGTCCAGTGGAGACTCAACGTGGCACCCAGGAACTGTCTATTGGGAGAGCTCCCAGTGGCTCCCACTAGCACCCTGTGTGTAGATGGGCTCAGGGTGCCTGCCTGTTGTAAATTCGCTTCTGTGGAGGTGTATTTGCAGGTGCAGATCTTTGATGCATTCTGAGGGGCCCTGGCACTGAAGTTAAACAGCTAGGGAGTATGTGGGAAGTTATTCAGGAGAAAGGAGTTTAGAGTTTCTGCTGTGGGACAGCATGTCCTTGGCTATACAGAATCACACCCAGAAGGGGCTCAAAGCAGCTCCCCAGAGGACCCTGTGGATATATGGGCTCAGGGTGCCTTCCCTTGCTGTGGCTGTGAGTTTGCCCGCTCTGGAGTGTGTGCAAACTGGTGGCGCACCTCTGGTGCACAGCTGTGATGCACTTTGAGGGACTCTGGCACTGAAGTTAAACAGCTAGGGTGTATGTGGGAAGTTATTCAGGAGAAAGGAGTTCAGAGTTTCTGCTGTGGGGCAGCGAGTCCTTGGCTATACAGAATCACACCCAGAAGGGGCTCAAAGCAACTCTCCAGAGGACCCTGTGGTTATATGGGCTCAGGGCGCCTTCCCTTGCTGTGGCCATGAGTTTGCCCACCCTTGAGTGTGTGCGAACTGGTGGTGCGCCCGCAGGCACAAAGCTCTGATGCACCCTGGCCCTGAAGTTGCACTGCAGGGGTGTCCGTGGGCAGTTATTTAGGAAGAGGCAGTTCAGAGATTCTACTGCAGGGCCACACACCCTTGACTGTGCAGAATCACCCCCTCAGGGGCTCTCAGTGGTTCCCAAGCACTGCCTGGGTAGTGGAGTGTCTGGGTGCCTATGGGCTGGGGAAGCGGCAAATCCTGAGTTCCAGCACTGGGGAGGGGGAGGTTGTACTTACTGCTTTCAGCGGCACGCACTTTTGGAGGTGGAGGTCTCAGGGTTCGCGCATCTGTAGCTGGGGTGGCAGGTCTTCTACCAGAGTGGCTGTAGTGACCAGGTTTGCTTCAGAGACCAGACTGGGTGGTGGTAAGGTTAGGATTCTAGTCTCTAGCAGTTCCGTTCTTAAAGATGGCTGGGTCTCTGTTTCTTTAGATTTTTTTATGCTTCTGTGAATTCCTTCTGCATGGGTATTAAAAGTTGATTTTGTCCTATTAATCTGCTGTATGTCATTTGAATTATTTGACCCACCAGAAGAACAAAGAGGGAAAAGGGATATTTTCCCCATCCCTAATATACTGAAGGGGAGCAGAATTTGTCACACCCACAGTGTATATCTTTGGCCCAAAAATTATTTTAGGCTGATTATTTTTAGAGACAATAGACATAAAAAGATCTCTGAAAACTGAATAGAAGTTACCCTTTTGTAAGAGACATGCACATTTAAAAGAAAAATCTCCACTTGTAAGGGTGCCTCCCTCTCTCTACCAGGAAGAGAAGGATGACTAAATCTGGAGAAACTATTAATAGAGAAGGCAAGGACTTAATCTGAATAACAACCTTACCCTTATTTACCCTGGTAAGCTTTATCTGGTAACCTTCTATGCTTCCCACACTCCAACATCTTTTTTTGTTTTAGCTGTGGATGGTATTTAAGGTGGTGACTTGAGCCATTTAGGTGAGTTATGGCAACTCAGTTTTCTTGAGTCTCATGTATATAGGAGGTATCCATATTATTACATTTCTGTTTGTTTTTCTTCTGTTAATGTTTTATTACAGAGGGTATCTCAGCCAAAGTTATATTTTTCTACCTTACAATACAGGCACGCGCGCACGCACACACACACTGCTTCTAATATGATGGATGCAGCAAATAAGGTGTCCTAATCTATATATCCATAGCACCTCATCCCACCTTGGAATTCTTTGAGCTGTTGGATCTCTCTAATTTTCTACTACAATGATATCTCAGGGTGAATGAATGGAGAAGACAGGGAAAAGATGCATACCATTTGAAGCCCCAAGAACAAATATAGTAACAGTGATTGTATCTTACTGTAGGCTCTGGGAACAATACCAGGTGTTAGATCGGTGAGGTCAGACCATACCTGAGTTCAGCAACCTTGGTAATTGAGTTCTAGCTAGGAAAGAATTCAGAGCCAAGACTCTAAAAGAATATCTATACATATATAAAAGCCTAAGCAACCATTCTACCGTTCGACCATCCAACCGGTAGCTATGATGTGCAATGACCACCAAGGGGCAGACACTCTGACCGGTAGGTTAGGTTGCTGCTGGAGCCCTGTCAGCCCTGAATCTGGTTTACCTGCACCCTGGACCCAGAGAGGAGGGAGGAGGGAGCCCGATTCCTCATGGAATCAGCCATGGGTTAGCTTGCTGCTGGAGCCCTGTCAACCCTGAATCTGGTTCACCCACACCAAATTCCCTTTCAATGTGCATGAATCTGTGCACCACGCTACTAGTTCTATATAATAAAAGCCTAATATGCAAATTGTTCCCTCGACCAGGAGTTTGACAGGGAGTTTGACCACTTGCTATGACGTGCACTGACCACCAGGGGGCGGTGCGGAACATGGCGGTGTCAGCAATGCACTGTGACCTCTCACTGGCTACCTAGCGGGGGGGGGGGGGCGGGGACGGAGGTGCAGTGAGAATGTGGGATGTCCGCCAAGCTTGCTCTCACTCTCCCTGCTACCCTCCCTCAGGATGCCAGGGCTCGTGCGCTGAAGAAGCCCTCATGCTCAAGTGCCAAGCACCTGCGAGGAGCCCACCTCACACCTGCACGGCATCTTCCAGATGAGCCAGGCCACAGCTGTCAGGACCACAGGGGACAGTCTGCAAGGCTGGCCAGGAGAGAGCACACTGCCCACCCGGTTTCCATGCGGCACCTCTGGGTGGCACAGAGGCCCATGCTGCGACCCGGCCCATGGCATCCAGCCACACTTGCTACATCTCCATGTGGGGACTCAGGTGCCATGATTCAGACAGGGGGACGGGGTGTGGGGGCCTGGTGCCCCAGGTTTTGCCCAGGGCCCAGTGGCCAGCATGGACCTGCCCTTCCATGCCAGATACTCATGCTTCAATCACCGGCCAGGCCTAGGGACTGCACCCATGCACGAATTTCATTCACTAGGCCTCTAGTTTATTTATAAAATCACAGAGGTAGAAGAAGTAATTAGTAGAGGAATAGGCTGAGAAAATATGTTATAGAGGCAAAGGAAGGTCCTTTGGAGCATGGGAGTGAGGAAGGTAATGGTAACATGCCCAGAGGGTGGGAGGGGGGAGGGAAAGGGAAAGGCTTGGGCATGCTCCCTTGAGGGAGAATGCACTGTGTCCTCTGTCCTAAGCGTTTCAAGGGTGGAGATTATAGCCAGGGAAGACCTTAATAGAACATTCAGCAGTTTTCCAGGTGTGTCCTTCCAGGGTCTAGGTCTCCACTGACTGATTAGTGGGCTCCAGGGCAGGGAGTCATTGTCCAAAGCAGCTGGACCTGAGGTCAGCCATGGGGTCGCTGGTCTGGTTTTGTTGCTTTTCTGGGCCTAGAGCTGAAATACAATTAAGGCATACATGTTACTCTAGGGAGGAAAGGTCAGGGGGTCCAAACGAGGACCAGTAATATGCTAGGGGAGGAAAGGTCACCCTGAGGGTGAGATCCCACTCTACAATTGTCCATTGCTAGGCAACCAGGGCTTTTCACCCTGGTGACCTTCTGTACCTGGCTCATCATCCTTGCTCTTCACATGTCTGTCTAACTGCCTACCACAGTCTGTTCATTGAACTATTGCTTCTCAGTTTCCCTTCAAGAAGATAGAACCACAGGGACAATTGGGAATGCTCTTGCCAATGTAAGAAACTTCCAAACCTGTAGAGAATTTCTTTGAGCCAAAATGAAAATTGCTGGGAAGCAAAATCTCAACGAGTTGAGAAAAATGCTCCAGAGAATGGAAGTTTTGCAGTTTTTTCCTATATGTTACAATCAGAGTGTAAGAATGGTTACATGAAATCCATTAGTACTAGAGTAGAGAGGCAGGAGAAAGCAAAGCAGGAAAATCTCTGAGACTGAATAAAGAGTAAAATAAAGAAATAAATACTTTTTTTACATTGGTGGGTATAGGATGGTTAACAATTAACATATATAGTACCAGAGATGGTATTTGGGCAACAAGATAACAATGAGGGGTTCTGTGGTCTGGTGGGAAGTTGTGCCTTGAGTGGTCTGGAAAAAAAAAAAAAAAAGGATTACTCTTAAAATCCAAAGGTATGTTATGGTAGATGAAAAAAGACAACAGACAGGCTCAGTTTAAAGTAAAGATTGACCTTTGTCAAGGAAGCTACTGGCCTAGGACATGACTACCCACTATGACTCCTATTTAGCTAGGAAGTTTTAATTTCAGACTATCCTATGTGGTTACTTTAGGTCTATGAGTCAAGTCTGCCATGCAGGCACTCCCTGATCTTCTTAGGTGTAGTATGTGGCCCCTTTTTTGTCCAGACTCCCAAACCTGCTTAGAGAAGTGGATCAGTTTGGTGCAAAGGGTGAACCATGGCGGAGGGGGGGTCATAAAAATGTGCCACTCGGCTCTCATGTTTCAGGGAGCATAATAGATCAATGGCTCCAGCCATTGCCCTTCTGGATCCACCACTACTGCCAAGGTCTTATTGCCCATGGGTTTCGCCTAACCAATGACTGACCCTGGTAGAGGTACTAAGGTGGGCCCATTGTGAAAGGACATGGAGCTTTGGATTGAGATCTCTCCATTGACCTGGCCAAATCACTCTTGGACTTGCCCTGTAATCTAAGTCTCTTACAATACTTTTTACCCTCCTTCAAGCCTCTTTCTTTCTCTCTTTTCTTTCAGACATGTAAGACCTGAAACACAATTTTAAGGTTTTCCTCACCTCCTGCTCCCTCCCCAAATTATCTTTTTGCATACCTTGTTTTGGGATTTGGTTCTCAACACCTGACCATTACAGCAGGGAATATTGTAAACATAGGAACATGAACAACCTCAGTGGCCGCTATTAAAACAACAGGTGCTGAAGTAAGAGGAGAAAGACTATATCTTCCCATATTTTTTCAACTGTATTTTTATTGTTGACACTATTCCAGATGTCTCCATTTTGCCCTCATTTGCCCACCTCCACCCAGCTTCTTCCCTCCCTCCCTTCCTTCTAGCCATCACCACACTGTTGTCTGTGCCTCTGGATTATGCACATATTTTCTTTAGTTCCACCTCCACTCCTCACCTGACAGCTATCAGTCTGTTCCATGTATCCATGCTTTTGTTCTAATTTTGTTCATCAGTTTATTTTGTTCATTAGTTTCCATATATAAGGGAGATCATATGGTATTTGTCTTTCTCTGACTGGCTTATTTCACATAACATAATAATTTCCAGGTCCATCCATGCTGTTGCAAAATGTACAATTTTCTTGATTTTTATGGCCACATAGTATTGTGTAAGGTACCACAGCTTTTCTGTTGTTGTTGTTATCAACACCCTTGCTTTTATTATTCTTAAAAATCAGCATGCGTTAAACTTTATACATCAGACATTGTTTCATGTGCTTCACAAAGTTTATTTCATTCAATCTTCACAATAAGCCTTAGATGAAGTTATGTTTGTCATATCATTTTTTTAAAAATTTCTTTATTGATTAAGGTGTCACATATTTGTCCTCATCCCCCCATTCCCTTCCCACCCCTCTCCCCACGCATGCCCCAATCCCCTGTTGAACTTAACCGTTGGATAGGCTTATATGCATGCATACAGGTCCTTTGGTTGAACTCTCCCCCTCCCCCCACCCTGTCATATCATTTTAAATTAAGACATGAAAACACAGGCAGGTTAAAAACAGGTCCAAGTTTGCACCTGCTAAAGCTGGCACTTCAACCCCAGGCAGTTTGACTTTTGAGCCCATTCTTATAACCACTCTGCTACATCACTACCATTATGTAGTGAATTTTCCTTATGCTGTATGGGCATTAGTTAACCAACTGGCATATGTTAACCAATAATAATAACCAAATAATATTACCTAATGAATTTCTGTATGTAAATGTCTTGGCATATTAATAACAGTGGAAGTGAAGCAGTTGAGGCCACACTGTGTCTCAGTGGATGGAAAACACACACCTTCACATTTCAATGATGTGCTAGTTACATTGCTTTTATTTTTATTGCAACTTTCTATTTCACTCTTCAATTTCAGATGTAAGTCTTTCATTGTATTCCCTCCTCTAAAACCTGAAAACAAACTTCTATAACTCTCTTTTGATGTTCTGAGTGTTCTGCTTTGTACTATTTTTGCTATGTTTATATACATCAAGTTTTCTAAATTTATACTAAGATCTTGGAAGACAAGACCACGTGTTCTACATTCTTGTAGCTGCAGAGCATATACGACGGGGCTTCAGCTAATCAATAAATAATCAGTGAAAATGACAGTTATCAATCCTCTTCATGTTTTCTGCTTTAAAGATGATATCGTTTAGGAGATCAAGGTTACTAGAATGTGGATTCCACAGCTTTTTTTATCTACTCATTCTATGAGGCCAGCATTATCCTAATTCCAAAACCAGATAAAGACACTACAAAGAATGAAAATTATAGGCCAATAAACTTGATGAAAATAGAATGTAAAAATTCTCAAAAAATATTAGCAAATAAGATCCAGCAATACTTTAAAAAGTTCATACCCCATAACCAAATTGGATTTATTCGAGGGATGCAAGGCTGGTACAATATTCTCAAATGAATAAATGTGATACATCACATAAACACAATGAAGGATAAAAATCATGGAAAAAGTGTTTGATAAAATCCAACACCCATTTCTAATAAAAACTCTCAGCAAAGTAAGAATAGAGGGATCACACCACAACATAATAAAATTCATATATGACAAACACACAGCCAACATCATACTCAGTGGGCAAAAACTAAAAGCACTTCCCTTAAGATCAGGAACAAGACAGGGATGTCCACTTTTACCACTTTTATTCAACATAGTACTGGAAGTCCTAGCCACAGTGGTCAGACAAGAAGAAGAAATAAAAAGCATTCAAATTGTAAAGGAGGAAATAAAACTGTCATTAACATGATATTGTACAAAGAAAACCCTAGACTCTACAAAAAAGCTACTATATCTATGTTCCCATATTTTGGAGGTGCAGTATTGGAATATAAATAGCAATGGTGCTCCAGGTGTGGTCCATAGACACCTAGGGTTCTCCATGAAACTTTCAGGGGGTCTGTGAGGTAAATAGTTCTTTTCACTGTGTTGACATTTGTACAGATGGTATAAAATCAATGGTGGGCAAACTGATGTTGCCTCAGCACAAATCAAGGAAGTGGCATCAAATTGTATAAGTGATCATTGTATATTTCACTGTCATGCACTCTAAACAGTTAAAACAAATAACTAGTTTCATTTTAAAAAGTTCTTTATTAAACAGTAAAGATTATTAATTTAATTAATTCTCCACCCTGGAATACATGTGTTTTTGATATGCAAGTACATAATGGAAAGTACACATAAAGCACTTCTGAAAGCACATATGAAGTCAGATTATGGTTTTGAGGAAAAACATTTGTGCCATTTTTGAATAATTTATGTAGTCCAGTTTGTTTTTTTTCTTTAGTTTCCCTTGCCTGAGGTGACAGATTAAAAAAATATTACTACACTGAGTGGCCAGATTATTATGATCTCTGAACACATAATAATCTGGCCACTCAGAATATATATATATATATATATATATACTAGAGGCCCGGTGCACGAAATTCGTGCACTGGGGAGGGTGTCCCTCAGCCCAGCTTGCACCCTCTCTAATATGGGACCCCTCGGGGGATGTCCAACTGCAGGATTAGGCCCGATTCCTGTGGATTCCACAGGAATCGGGCCTAATCCTGCAGTTGGACATTCTTCTCACAATCCGGGACTGCTGGCTCCTAACCGCTCACCTACCTGCCTGATTGCCCCCTAACTGCTTCCTTGCTGGCCTGATTGACCCCTAACTGCTCCTCTGCGGGCCTGATTGCCCCCAAATACCCTCCCCTGCTGGCCTGATCACCCCCAAGGCTTTTATTAGTATAGATATAACCCTGCACAGAAAATTTTACTAACCCTGCTTTACAATAAGGGCTTGACGATTGAATCATTAGGACCAGACACCAAGATTTCCTTTTTTTGAATAGTGGAGGGAATACTTATCTTGTCTTTAAGTTGCCTGGAAATTAAAATGAGATAATGACTTAGAAAAGTATAAAAGCATCACATAAAGACAACTGTCTTTTTAATGAAGAGGCAAAATGAAAAACACTTTTTATTCTCCCCTTCCTTCCTTTACAGCTTTTATTTAAACTTTGAAATTTATAAAAATTTCACTCCAATTTTCATTTCTTTACATTCAAGATTATTTTGTATTGGTTTCAGGTTTTATATTAGTTACAGAATAGTGGTTAGACAATCATATACTTTACAAAGTGTTCCCCGATATTTCTAGTACCCACCTGGCATCATACCATCATTACAACACTACTGACTATATTCCCTATTTAAGTGACAATGGGTTTACAGGTTCCTTTCAATCTTTCTTTTGTGTTTTTTTGTCCTTCCTTTTCTTTCTCACTTCTTCCCTCATTTTCTTTATATAGTATCTCAATTGGCCATCAAAGCTCAGTGAAGGCACTGGGACATGCTTCATCCATTTTACAGACCAGGAAACTGAGGCCAATTCCAGTTGGCTGTGGAACTTGACTCAGGAAGCCCTCAGAGCACACAGGAAGCCCTCAGAGCCATGCTCTTTGCGCTTCCTAAGGGGCAGCGGCCCAGCAAACAGAACAAATCTTCCAGTCAGGCTTCCGAGCCTCTTTCTCAAGCACCTCTTCATTGCGGATGCTCCACATTCTTTCCTCTCCTCCCATTCTTTACTGCCCCCCCTTCTCCGAAGCAGGTGGAAGGCTTCCCACTCACTGCCTAGGCATGCTCTGCTATGGGGTAGGGTGTCCCGAGCTTGCTTTTGGGTCAAGGCAGGAGCAGTAGTCACTGCCTCTGAAGTGTGAAGGCCGCCTGAGCGAGGCCCATTAGCACTGGTAGCTTCTCAGAATCATGTCAGTCAGTCCAGTACCCTGCAGTGCAGCACCCCTTCACTGAGGTGGCTCCATCCCTCAACCCCCGCCTCAGGGGTGAGGGTCCTTGCCCCTCTGCCAGGAGTCCTTCCATGCCCCTTGACCCCTGGCTGGGCCCACCCACATCTTGGGGGCACTGCAGAACCTCTGTCTCTCTGCAGATGAAGCAGATCCCTGCCCTAGGCCTCCGCAAAGCTATGAATCTGTGGCCAGAGGCCTGGTCTGGGTCTCAGCAACCACATGCCTACAATGTTCCCAGTGACCCTGGGAGGGGCTGGGAGAGTCCTGCCACGCCCCACCCAGGGTGGCGATGGCCCCCAGATCCCCCGGAGCGCCTGGCTCGGCCGGACTCATCCCCCCAGGGTGGCGATTGCCTGGCTCGGAACGCACACGCCCCCGCAGGGTGGCCATCACCTGGCTCCAGACCCCCGTATGTGCCTGGCTCGGACTGCACACCCCCCCGCAGGGTGGCGATCGCCTGGCTCCGGACCCCGGCAGCACCTGGCTCAGACCGCACACACCCCCCAGGGTGGTGATCGCCGCCCCAGACCCCCGGCAGCGCCAGGCTCGGACCGGACACGCCCCCCAGGGTGGCGATCGCCACCCGGGGACCCCTGACAGCGCCTGGCTTGGACCGGACTTGCCCCCCAGGGTGGCGATCGCCGCCAGGGACCCCGGGCATCGCCTGGCTTGGACCGGACACGCCCCCCAGGGTGGCGATCGCCTGGCTCGGACCCCGGGCAGCGCCTGGCTCGGACCGGACACGCCCCCCAGGGTGGCGATTGCCGCACCAGACCCCCAGCAGCACCTGGCTGGGACCGGAAACGCCCCCCGGGTGGCGATCGCCTGGCTCAGACCGGACGCGCCCCCCAGGGTGGCGAGCGCCGCCCGGGGACCCCTGACAGCGCCTGTCTTGGACCGGACTCGCCCCCCAGGGTGGCGATCGCCGCCAGGGACCCTGGGCATCGCCTGGCTTGGACCGGACTCGCCCCCCAGGGTGGCGATCGCCTGGCTCAGACCCCTGGCAGCGCCTGGCTCGGACCGGACACGCCCCCCCGGGTGGCGATCGCCTGGCTCGGACCCCCGACAGCGCCTGGCTCGGACCAGACACGCCCCCCCGGGTGGCGATCGCCTGGCTCGGACCCCCGGCAGCGCCTGGCTCGGACCCGACACGCCCCCCAGGGTGGCGATCGCAGCCCCAGACCCCCGGGCAGCGCCTGGCTCGGACCGGACACGCCCCCCTGGGTGGTGATCGCCGCCCCAGACCCCCGAACTAAGAGGATTGGGCGCCGCCATCTTGCTCTTCTCAACGGCCAGATAGGCCACCCGGAGTCCCGCCCCCAGCCTCTCGCAGGCCCAATCATGGGCATAGCGGAGGTGCGGTCAATTTGCATATTTCTCTATTATAAGGTAGGATATATATATATATATATATATATATATATATATATATATATATATATATATATATTAGACGCCCAATGCATGGGTGGGGTCTGGCCAGCCTGGCCAGGGGGAGGGGACATGGGTGGTTGGCCAGCCTGCCTGCAGGTCGAACTCCTGGTTGAGGGGACAATTTGCATATTAGCTTTTTATTATATAGGATATATACCCCAAGTAGACCTCATTACATATCACCCTATGAATGTTGACAATGGAAGGGACTGCCTTGCCTATAGTATATCAGTTCTGGACTGAAAACCTGGGAAAGGAATATAATTTTCTTTTTTGCATAAATCAGAAATATCTAGTGTGTGGAGTTTCCTTCTTGACCTCAGCAGATAAACCGAGCTAATAGTGTTAATTCAGATTCAGGAAATTATCTGAATATTGGTTTGTGTAGATTTGCAATTGACATGCAATATTAACTAAATCAAATAGCTTTTCAGTTTCACATGTATACATAGGTTTTCCCCACTCTTTTCAGCATCCATTAGTTAGTTATTGAACTTTGTAAACTGGCATTGAAACATTGCAATACTGTTTTGTTGTACCAATTTTATAAACTTACAGTGCAATAGATGTTATTTTTCAGAGACAAACCAAAAGTTAATTTCTTAAGGTTCTTGCTGCCTGCTTTAGCAGCCTTTGGAGGATCTTTTATATACATTTGTAATAGATGAAAAATAAAACATTACAAACCTTTTTTTTAATGTTTAAACCATGTACCAAGTTTTTGGTCCAAATCATGTAAAATAAGTTAAACTTACATTGCATTCTATTAACCAATATGAGTGTATTTCTGTAAGCATAGTTATGTTGAAATAAAGTTTTAGAAAGCAAAAAAAAAAAAGAAAGAAAGAAAGAAAGAAAGAAAGAAAGAAAGAAAGAAAGAAAGAAAAACATATTACTTAGAGTGGTATCAGAGATTTACTGTCTATATTTTCTTCTAAAAGTTTTATGGTTTCAGATCTTACATTTAAGTGTTTAAACCATTTTGAGTTTATTTTTATATATAGTGTAAAAGTGATCCTATTTCATTTTTGGCATATGTCTGTCCAGTTTTCCCAACACAATTTATTAAATAGACTGCCTTAACCCATTGTATATTCTTGCCTTCTTTGTCATAGATTAATTGATTATGTAGTCATTAGTTTATTTCTAGATTCTGTAATCTATTCTATTGACATATGTTCCTATTTTTATGTCATTACTCTGTAGTTTCGATTACTATACCCTGATAGCATAATTTGATATCAGTGTCATACCTCCAACTTTGGGTGGGGGGGGGGGTTGTTGTTGTTAAAATTGCTTTGGCAATTTGGGCTCTTTTGTAATTCCATATACATTTTAGAATTATATTTCTGTGGAATATTCAGATTATTCTGTTCAAAATTCCATTGGTATTTAATAGGGATTTCATTGAATGTGGAAATTGTTTTGGGCAGTATGGACATTTTAACAATGTTAATTTTTCTTATCTATGAGCACAGTGTATCCTTCTATTTATTTGTACCTTCTTCAATGTCTTACAGTTTTCTGAATATCAGTCTTTTACCTCCTTGGATAATTTATTACTAGGCATTTTATTCTTTTGATGCAATTGGAAATGGGATTTTCTTAATTTCTCTTTCTGGCAGTTTGTTATTCATACATAAACATGCAACTTATTGCTGAATATTAATTTTGTATTCTGTTACTTTACTGAATTCATTTATTAGTCTAATTTTTTTGGTGGATTATTTAGGGTTCTCCAAATATATTATCATGTCACATGCAAATAATTAGGTTTACTTCTTCCTTTCCAATTTGGATGCATTTTATTTCTTTTTCTTTTTTCTTATCTGATTGCTGTGGCTAGAACTCCCAATAGTATGTTAAATAAAAGTAGTAAAAGGGGACATCCTTGTCTTGTTTCTGATCTTAAAGAAAAAGCTTTCAGTTTGAGCAACCCTTCTCCACCAATACCAGTGGCCATGCCTTGCTAAGTGAAGTAATGCCACTCATGCAATATATTATTTATGGAATTGTGTTCCTTTTCTTTTTGTATGTTATCATTCTGTTGGGAGAAGGCTTTTGAGCACAAGGACAGTGAAAGAACTTCACAGAGAGTTTTAAACAACTGTCTGTTGCCATTGCATCCCTGGAATGTTGGAATTTCTTATCTATGTGGTGGGAATGACCTGGCTGAGAGTGCTTGGTTTCTCTGGGGTGCTGTGTTTAAGTTCTGTAACATATAGTCAGTTTGATAAGTCATCAAAGTCATCCAGACCAATAGGACAGTCAGTGTGGAGCAGATCAGCATTACAGTATATCATTCCTTCAAATGCTTTCCCAGGAAAAATATGTGGCTGTGTCCTAGAACATCTGCTATACAAATGGGTTCTACATGACCTATCACCTTTTCATTGTGGCATGTGTGGGAGCTGGTGCCACTGTCATCTCCCTGGTCTACTTCCTCATGAGACTGTCTTCTAACAGGGCTTTCTTAAAGGATGAAAGAAAAATGCAGGTTTACTAGGATATCAAAGCAAAGGAAGAATAGGAACTGAAAGATATTCAGTCATGGTCAAAAAACAACTCAATTTTTACACACAAATGTTTGCCAGAGAGTTTCAGCCAACAAATTTACAGCTCTGACAGACAGCTGCTCTGCAGTACTGATGTGTATCCCACCAAACAACCTAATGTAGAAGTACAAACACTTCATTGTCTCAAGCTGTTGGGAGGTAAATCTTTTTCTTTAGCATAGACATGGAAAATTTCATATAAGCTATTTTAAAAGGCAACACTTTGAAATAATGATTATTCATCCTTTTGAAATTTGTGGCATGTTGGCATTTATTGCTAGAACAGTGCTACCAACACAGGCAATGGGAATATGGCATATTCCCTGATAGGAATCTGTGATGTACCAGCATCATGTAATGTGACCATAAACTCACGTATGCCATCTATCCTCAAATAAATGTATTTAAACAGAGAATAACATGAAATTGGTGTGAAGTTGCATTTCTGACAGCTGACATTTATTAAAGTGTGGTTCATCAAAGATAATCTGATACTTACAATTAACCTTTTTAAAAAATTAGCTGAGTGACCCCCCTAATTTCCTGACCCAAGCAGAAATCTGCATTTTTTTCAATAATGCTAAAATGAGCCACTATAATCTTGCTACACATACCATTGAAGAAGCTGGATTCTGACTCACTGACAAGTTTTCCAAAATCAATTTTACTTCATTTTAATAAAATGACTTACTTGTCATCATTCTTCTTAAGAAATGTCAGCTCTGCATTAATGAGTATTTGCTTTAAATTTCTAAGAATTTATATTATAATGAGAAACCCAAAATCCTTCATAGAATAAACAAAATGAAAAGAAAACCTACTGAATGGGAGAACATATTCACCAATGCTACATCTGATAAGGGGTAAATATCCAAAATTTATAAATAATTCAGACAACTTAGCACCAGAAAAAGAAACAATTCAATTAAAAAGTTGGCAGAAGTCTGCATAGACACTTCTCCAAGGAAGATATACAGATGACCAACAGACATATGAAAATTCCTCAACTTCACTAATCATCAGATAAATGCAAATTAAGACCACAATTATATACTTCATTGGCTATCATCAATAAATCAACAAATAACAAGTGTGGGCAAGGATGTGGAGAAAAGGGAACCCTAATGCACTATTAGTAGGAATGCAAATTGGTGCAGCCACTATGGAAAACAGTATGGAGGTTACTCAAAAAATTAAAAATTGAATTGCCTTATGTCTCAGTGATTCCATTTCTGGATATATATCTGAAGAAATTCAAAACACTAATTCAAAAGAATTTGTGCAACCCTATGTTCATTGAAGTATTATTTACAATAGTGAAGCTATGGAAGCAACCCAAGTGCCCATCAATAGATGACTGGATAATGAAGATGTGAATATATATATATATATATATATATATATATATATATATATATATATATATATATATATATATATATGCAATAGATTACTTAGCTATAAAAAAAATGAATTCTGACCATTTGCAACAACATGGATGGACCTAGAGGGTATTATTCTACGTGAAATAAGTCAGACAGAAAAAGACAAATGCAATATGATTTCACTTATATGTTGAATCTAAAGAACAATATAGGGCGGGGGCAAGCTAGAAGAGGTCATTGGGGGAAAAGAGGAACATATGTAATATTTTCAACAATAAAGATGAAAACATAAAGAAAGAACAATATGAATGAACAAACAAAATAGAAACAGACTCATAGATGCAGAGAACAGACTGACAGCTGTCAGAGGAGAAGGGGTTGAGGGGCTGGGTGAAAAAAGGTGAAGGGGTTAACCAGTGTAAATGGGTAGTTACAGAACAATCACAGAGATATAGATTATAGCATTGGGAATACAGTCAATAATACTGTGATAACTATGAATGAATGGGGCCAGATGGGTACTTGAAGCATTGGGGGAAACCACTCTATAAAGTACATGATTTTCTAAGTACTTTGCTAGACATCTGAAACTAATACAGAACAATATTGAATTAAATGGTAATTGAAAAAAAAGAAAGAAATGCTAATATCAGGAGGGGTGGGGTGCCCTTCCTTTTACCACTCCACAGCTCCTCCCCGCTCCTGGCAGCTTCCCCCTCCTCCCCCCACTCCTCTCACCCCACCCGACTCCACCCGCGAGGGAAACTGGGAAACTGGGATCACTGTCCCCTTATGTCCGCCATATTGGATTCCAACTCTGGTTGACGACGCCGTGGGGATTCGCAGTTCTTCGCACCTAGAGCCATCCCAGCAGCTCCCATCAACCAGGTCTTCCCTGCCCATCACAAGGTGACAAGGTACTCACGTACAGTGCCCTAGCCCTTGGCCAGGCTAAGCAGAGTGACCCACGGACCCCTCAACCTCCCTGCCCTTAGCCACCGCCTGTGCCCTGTGCCCACTTCCGTTCCGGCCCCCAGCTGCCCTCTAGCCATGAGCCGGGCCAGTGCCAAAGGAGGGGCCAAGCGCCGTAAGAACAAGCGGGGTGGTGGAGGCGGGGACCACAGGGCCATAAGCAGTGTCATGCTGGGCAGCTCCCAGGCCACTGGCATTGGGGTCCCGGGCGCCACAATGGCGGCAAACAGACCACTCCGCGGGAGCGAGAGTGTGGGCAGAGCAGCTTCCGGAGGCTACTT
Source organism: Eptesicus fuscus (assembly GCF_027574615.1). Classification (NCBI taxonomy): domain Eukaryota; kingdom Metazoa; phylum Chordata; class Mammalia; order Chiroptera; family Vespertilionidae; genus Eptesicus; species Eptesicus fuscus. Next base: position 98,319,877 of record NC_072473.1, read on the forward strand.
GGAGACTTCTTTTAACTTCGGGGAGACTCGAAGAACTCCACTCTCCCCCACTGTTGATTACTGTGTTCTGTGCAGAATAGAGCGAAAAGATTCTTCTTCCCTAGAGAGTGGGATTGAGGCTGCGAGAAAATTGGGCCTTTTTGTGGCTCCCGTGGGCAGCAGTGTGCCATACCAGACTCTGTGGGTGTGTCTACACTGCCAGTGGACCTTAGAGAAGTTGAGGACTTATGGCGGCTTGGACCAGTCAGCACGGGGCCAAGACGTCCCTGTCCAAGGCCCTCTTAGTGAGTCCCCAGAAGAGGCAGGCGGCAGGAGGTTGCCCCGACCCTCAGAGACCCCACGTTCCCTTGAGGTCTGCAAGGAGCCCAGAGAAATCTCCCCAGAGACAGACCCCGAGTCACAGCAGCTGCAGAACTACTGGGCTGAAGTGCGCTACCTTGTCCGCTGCATATACCGCCAGGCAGGGACCACGCTGGTGCCCAACAAGGAGTGGGTGAAGGAGCTTGTGGATAGACTCTGTAAGTCAGACCCCTCCCAGCTATACCAGCGGTTGGATCAACAAGCACGAGATTACCTGCTAGAGATGAAGATCAGCCTCCTGCAACGGCTGTCAGCCTCATCCAGAGCATCCAGAGCGCCATCCTGCCTGCAGAGTCCTCTGCAGGCCTACCAGTTCATCTCCCTGCTCCTCAAGGAGTATGGCGCATTCTGCCAGGCAGCACGCACCATCAGCACCTTCCTCGTCACTCTAGAAAATAAACACTTGAACGTGTTCCAGGTGACATGGGAACTGCATAATAAACACCTGTTTGAAAATCTGGTTTTTTCGGAGCCCCTTCTCCAGAGCAACTTGCCAGCAATGGTGTCGCAAATCAGGCTGGGAACTAAAATGCAAGACACCTGCAGCAAGGACTTATACAGCACCTTGCTCCAACAGTACCAGCACTTGGAGGAGGAGCTGCACAGTGTTGCCAAGGAGTGGTTGGAGTGCCAGAAGAGGGTCAGTGTCTACATCAAGGAGAAGGTGAAAATGAAAACCAAGCTAGCAAAAGACTTCAAGCATTTTAAACAAAGGCAATTTCATGAAAAGCAGTTAACCGGTAGGAGAGCGGGCGCTGGTGAGAACTTGAGCGATGCCATGAGGCATGTGCTGTCATCACCTGATCGCCGCTATGACTCCAGCCATTCACATATCCTTATTAGTAGCATCATGGACCCTCCCACCCCCAGCAACACCCAGGTCCGCCAGCTGCCACACCAAATGGGTTCTTCTGCTCCTGACCGTCTCTCTGAGAGTCACCTGCCCAGAATGTCATTAGCAAGCTTGGGGTCAGGTTCCAGCTCTCCCATTCCAATCCAGCAGCATCCCAGACTCATCCACACAGACAATGTATCTACACCACCTTTTTGCAGTGATGATGATGTGGCTTCATTGTCAGCTAAATTTGCTGATATTTATCCATTGGATAACAACAATACTGAGGTAGTGAACAAGAGGTCTGATGCCCGGGGGGACCCTGCCGGCCTCTTCCTCAGCAGCTCAATCCTGGCTGTGCCAGCCTGTTACAGCCCCCATTACGAAGGGCAGGGTAGCAAGAAAGGTGGCTATGACCCACAGCAGGAAGGCAGGGCAAAGAGTGCAGACAAAGACAGCTGCTCTGAGCACAGCTCGAACACCAGCACCAGCAGCTGCGCCTGCACCTGCACCTATGCTGGCCAGAAGGAGGGCAAGTATTGTGACTACTGCTGTGAATTCTTCAGGCACAACTGGCCTTCAGCCGCACCAAGAGGTAGAAATTATGAAGGCATGAGGGAAAAGCTTCGTTTCCGGCTGGCAAAGAGAAAAGAAGAGCAATCGAAGAAAACAGATCAGCTCTCAGAACAGGAAAGTGTGGTGGATCATCGCACAGTGGAGGACTTGCTGCAGTTCATAAACAGTTCAGATACCAAGCCTGTGAGCAGCACACGGGCAGCCAAGCGGGCAAGACATAAACAGAAAAAGTTGGAGGAGAAGACTCGCCTTGAAGCAGAGGCCAAGGCCCAGGAACAAGAGCACCTCCGAGAGGAGCAGAGGCAACAGGAGCAGAAACAACAGGAGGAGATGAAGGAGCGGCTCCCAGAGGAGTTTCAGCAGCTTCAGAAGCTCCAAGCTGTGAAAAAGAAGGAGAAACCAAGAAAAGACTTTCCCAAGTTGGACATGCCTCGTGGAAATTTCAGGGCAGCAACAAAGTATGTGTCTGTCTCTGCACACATACACAGTGGTTCCCTAGAGCAAACTGAAGAACCAAAAACCTCTTCTCACTCACCTTCCAGACACGCAGCCCACACAGGGTCAGGGGCTCGTGGGGATTCCAAGTTCGTCCTGACAAAGGAGGTCAGTGGGAAGCAGCAGGAGCCCTTCTCTTTTCTCCTGGACACAACGCATCACCACAAGGAGGGGACTGGCAAACAAAAGCCAAAACAGGCATGGAAGGCCAGCAGCGAGCCAAGGAGGAGGCCTGCGGAGTTCTCCAGAGCCTCAGAGGTCCAGCCCAGACCCCAGACCCAGACTGAGCCAAAGGCTAAAGTGCTTGATCTCACTTCGATGTCAGAGCAGCAGAGAAAGGAGAGAAAAGTCAACAGAAACAGTAACAAGAAACAGCTGGACCAGGTCAAATCAGGAAAGGCAAGCTCAGGCCCCACTGAGCCCACCTGCCCTACTAAGCAGGTGCACCACAGCAAGCTGGTGTTGGCAGACACCCCTCAGCCCAAAGGCAAGAGCAAGAAAAACAGAAAGAAAAAGGGAGATGGAGATGGAGATGACAGCTCGCTTGAAGATGTCTTTATGCCTAAAGACATCGACCTAGATAATGTGGAGATGGATGAGACAGAGAGGGAAGTGGAGTATTTCAAAAGATTCTGCTTGGATTCCACCAAACAAACCCGACAAAGACTGTCCATAGACTGGTCCAATTTTAGCTTGAAAAAACCACCTTTTCTGCCCACTGAATGAGGACCACCTGGAGAAGGACATGTGGGACATTGGCCTGGCCCCAGGGCTGCCGGGTGAGCCACCAGACTTGGGACATCCATGTTGTTAGCATGTAGTCTGTGAGACTTTGACACTTTGATCATAGCTCTAAGCTGCCACTTCTTCCAGCACCTCAGCCTTGAAAGCCTGGGCCTTGGCCAGAGACTTTGCATCATTCAAATGGCTCTGTCGCCTCTGCATCTTGCCCTGTCATGTCATATGTCCCTGCCCGACATCTCCATCACTCAGCTCCCAACCCACCCGAGGTGAGCAGGTGGGGCAGATATTCTCTATTATCCAAAATATACTATTAAGAGTGTATACGTTGCGCTGAGCCCCTGTGTCTGAGCCCCTGACTTAAAGGTAGCCTGTAGAATGAGAACGTTCAAAAACAAAACCCACACAGTACTCACACCATCAAGTCTGTTAGCAAGTATAGGGCTGTATTAACACCAATGTTACTTGTTAAGTGGTGTATCCAAGGTATAAAGTTTGGTTCTGGGTCTTGTTAGAAATAGGATAGGACCAGGTTCTGTAGTTATAGTTTGAATAATGAGTTTACATATAGTTTTATACCAACTATCTAAAACCTAATTGCAAATAGACCACTAGTCTACTTTTATGGGCTTGAATAGTTAAGTAATTTAAATTAGGATTGGTATTTATGTCATTATTTAATCTAAATCTTAGTTTCCTAGAATAATAAAGTTTGATGTTCAGCAAAAAAAAAAAAAAAAACAAAAAAAAACACCCAAAAATATAAAACAACACTTGATTTTTAAAAACATGTTTTTATTGATTTTAGAGAGTAAGGAAGAGGAGAGGGATAGAGAGGCAGAAACATCAAACAGAAAGAAATACCAATGGGCTGCCTTCTGCAGGCTCCCTACTGGGGATAAAGCCCAAAACATGGACATGTGCCCTGACAGGGTATTGAACTGGTAACCTCTTGGTTCATGGTTCCATGCTAAACCACCGAGCCTTCATTTTAAGCTATTTTCAAAAGAAACTTGCGTTCTCAATCTCAGTATTCCAGAACATTAAGTGACTATTTACATATTGGATATTGTGTTATTCTTTATGAAATGATACATGTAAATGTTGGGGGCATCAGTTTTTTTTAAAGGGGAATGCATAATATATAGTTAACTATGTATATCCATGCTAAGAATTATCTTGTGTTTTGGCTGTTTCCTGATTTATAAAACATACATGTGCAGAAATGTATTAAAATGAAAGGAAGCATGCCTTTATCAAGAGGCTATTAAGACTAAACAGCAAGTATAATATTTCATCTGGATATCTTTTTATTGTTGTTAATGACACCTAAAAATGCCTATTTTGATTTTGACTAGGTGCTTATTTTTTTTTAGTATTTTTTTTTTTTTTTCTTTGTTTGTTTTTGGTGGTGGAGTTTTTTGTTTGTTTAAGCATAGTTTAGTAATTTTTTAGAGAGAAAGGAAGAGAGAAGGAGACCTAGAAAGAAATATATACGTGAGAGTGTAACATCGATTGGTTGCCCCTGCCAGGGATCAAACCCGAAACCCGGGCATGTGCCCTGATGGGGAATCAAACCATCAACCTTTTGGTGCACCAAACCACTCCCAATTGACTGAGCCACAGCAGCCAAGGCCCGTTTGTTTGTTTGTTTGTTTGTTTTAACTGGGAAAAGCTCTCCTCTGACTGGAACAGTTACTACAGAATATCTTGTTCTCTTGTTTTCCTGTTGCTTGACAGACTTAAATATTTTTTAGAGCAGTGGAGGTGCTGTTATAGTCCAGTGTTCTAGAATAGGCAATATCTAATGTTTACTTTTACTTTTTTAATTCTGTTAGCTATTACCAGACATTTTTAGTTTTTTAAATAGTCTAATATTTTTATGTAAAGAGCATTCAATTTTGCTATGAATAAATTTTTGTAACCTAGCAGAGAATCAATATTCTCTGTCAGTGCCAAGGGCTTCCTGTAGTTCTATTCAATTGTTACAATAAATGTTTGTAGATAAGAGCTTTAAAAAAAAGTACTGCTAAAACTTCTCACTTAAAAGTCATTTTGTATTAAAGAACTGTTCTTTTCTCAGTAAGCATCCTACAGAGCTTAAATAGCATTAGCCAGGTTACCTTTTTCGCAATCAACTCATGGTATATTTAAGTAATATGAAAGTTTTAGACTGGCTCTGTACTCTGTTTTTCATGTGTGGGTGGTTTCACATCACTGCTCACAAGAATATCCTTAATAAGACCTATGGATAAGATTTATTTATTTTTTTTTGGCTTTGTTAAACCAGTCAAATTTTGTTTGTTCTCTGTGTGTTATAAAACAAAAATGCAGAAAAAATTACCTATATATGTTTTCTTTAGAAGGGATGAAAATACTGCTTAAAATAAGTCATATAGCATATAAAATTTGGAGATACTGATTTTAAATTTCAAACACAAAATTATCTGTTAAAGTACTGCATGGTATTGTTTCCTTTCTTCAGTAAGGTAACAAAAAAATGTTTTGTCTAAAGTTGATTTGCAAAAGCAAATAAAAAAGCCTTCCGTAAATATGTGTTCCTCTAGTATTCTTAATTTGAGATTTCTTCTACCAAAAAGATTTCTTCTACCAAAAAGTATTTTTTTTTCTATATCCTTTTAGAGATAGTCTACTGTTTAGAAGGACTGTTTTTCTGTTTAGTGAAAATTTTATCTTTTTGTTTTTATTTTTAGAAAATAAATTTATATACAAACAAAATGTATATTTAGGATGATATAATAAAATATATAAGGTTTGAGGCAAAGTTTGGCAAGTGTCTTATTCATGTTCTGAACATTCAGAAAGAAATAACACTGGGTCTACTGAAGCTAATAGAAAATGTAGAAGATTAGTTTAAAACTGGTGAAAATTGTGAATTTTGTACCACTTTTGAATGAATTACCTCATAAGACTTTAAAACACATATAATGCCAATTCAATCTTTTCCTTTATGATTCTTCTTTAATTATTTAGATGCAAATTGGTACTATTTAAAATTGAGTTTTTGTTTTTTTATTAATGTGACAAAGGTCTTAAAAATAAAAAGGAATGACCATTTAAAGAGAAAGGTGGTTATTTTTCTTGAACAGTTTATACAGCTTTCAATCATGGTTATGCATTTACTTTACTTAGATTCAAGGTGAGGGGTCAAATTCAGTTGAGCTTAGGTCATATTCTCACAAGTTCACTTTGCTCAACCAGTATTCACTAGGTACTTATTATGTTCAAGGCATGGGACTAAGGCTAGAAGAGCATAAAAGTAAACAAATTAAACACTGCCCCTGCCACCAAGGACTTCACAGTCTAGTGCAGATAAGAATTAAATTTTTAGAAACCTATAACATAAGATGGGGAATAAGTGCCAAAAAATTACAGAAAATGTAGAGTTGCAAATAGACATAAACCAAATTGTTTTTCCACAACTGGTATGTTCTTTTGCCAAGTGAGGTTCATAGGTATCCTCTCCCACAACCTTACTGCAGAGTGGTATGTTACAATACAAGCAAAATTTAGTCTGCATTTTACCAAATATACATTTTTAGCAGTAAATTCTCCAGTCATTCAGCCTATCTGTAAGCTATGCTATTTCTTTGGACATTCCACAAGCATCTTACAGGAGAGGTTCATTCACATCAGATGTTTTAAACCAGATGTGGCAAAATCTAGTGTAGAACTCAGCTATGCTTTTAGTAGTATTAGGCAGTAGAATCCCATGAAAATGGGATCGAATTCTCAGTGGAAATAATGCAAAAATGTAAATTACTGTTCTTACTTTTTTCTTTTATCCTATTTATGCAAGGCAGCCAGGCCTGTAAATTATTTCCAGGCAATTCATGTAGTTGGAATGTTATTTCCAGTTTTAAACTCATGTCTAAAATTTGTTGTGCTGATTAGTACACACTCTATTACATATCTGACATGAAACATGTTGAAGGATTGTAGATGGGCACTGGAGTGTGAGCTTCTGATCTTAGTGTTTTCAATATAAAAACCCAGCCCTGGATTGCTTTAAAGCTTGTTAACTAATTTAACTAATTAGATTCAAACTAACAAATTAGCTAATGGAGGAGATACCTAATCCAATCTAATAAAGAGGTAATATGCTAATTGACCATCACTCTGTC